>NC_048218.1:115143719-115443719 GCF_002007445.2 Ailuropoda melanoleuca | reverse complement strand
TCATAAATTTTCTGTCATTTGCAGTGCAATCTTTCACCCCACCTCAGCTGTACTATCCTTTGTCTGTGAAGATGGCAAACCAAATCTCCTGGCTTCTCAGTTCTTCAGACTTCTTTTTGCCAAACAAACTAGTCCGTTCTGCTGAAGCAACACATCACATGACCACACCACAGGGCTCCAAAATCAGGTCCCTGTCACCCATATTTGCTCACTTAAAAAATAAAAATAAAATTTAAAAAAATCTTTTAAAAATTTAAAAAAAAGCTTTTCTGCTATTTTGGGATACTTTTAGATTTACAGAAAGATGATAAAGATATTACAGAAAGTTCCCGTATACACTTCAGTCGCTTTCAGTTTTACCCGATGTTACCATCTTAAGTTGTTGTGATAATGGGTCAAAACCAACAGACCCAAATTGGCACATTATTTTTAACAAGACTCCAGATTTTATTCAGATTTCTCCAGCTTTTCCATTAACGTTCTAGAATCCGATTCAGGTGTCACAGTGCATTAGTCATCACATCAACTTAGTCTCCTCATGTCTGTGACAGTTTCTTAGTCTTTCCTTGTTTTTCATGACTCTAGCAGTTTCAAAGAAAATTGGCCAGGTTTGGATTTCATTAACATTTTTCTCATGATTAGAAGGCTTTATGGAACTCTGGAAAGAATTTATAGAAGTGAAATATTCTTCTTATCATACTGTATCAAGAGAAATAGGACAGCCACATGGCAACAGTGGTGACATTAATCATGATCTCAGGCATGGTGGCACTTGTTGGGTTTTTGTACTTTAAAATAGTTTTTTTCTCTTTCCGTACTGTATTCCCTGGAATCAAGTAACTAAGTTCAGCATCCACTGGAGGAGTGGAGCATTAAACTCGACCTCTGGTAGGGTAATGTATCTACATATGTTATCTAAATTTTTCTGTAAGGAGAAGTTTTGTATTTTTTACGATTTATGTATATATGCATGTATACATATATGAACTTATATATTTATGTCATTATGGGTTCTTGTAATATTTTATAATTAGTATTATAATGTCATTAGCTCATTTCTTTACACCAACTACTGCTATTCTTTAGTAGAATGAGCCCCTGCAATTCTCTGAACCTTGTACTTTTCCTTCCAATCTCCCTCTTCTGGCTCAAATCCTGTGGTCCATTCCTCTACCACATTCTTAGGCACATCTCAATTCCTTTTGCTGTGCCAAATGGGACAACAAACCTTTCAAAAATACACATGGGCCAGGCACACTACAAATCCTACAAATTAATTATTACCAAACAAAAGTGGACTTTCAAAATTTCGGAATAATCCTACTAATTTCCTTTAATTGATTTCTTCATTTATCTTATAAAATCTTCTTAAAAAAAAACACTTATTTTTTCGGGGCAATTTCAAGTTGACAAAAAAAATTGTACAGAAAGTACAGTGACTTCCTACTATTCCATTTATTTCTTCCTCTCACACACAGTTTTTACTGTTATTAGCATCTTGGATTGGTGTAGTACATTTTCTAATATTGATGAACCAATATTAATACATTATTACTAACTAAAGTCCATAGTTAGCACTATGTTGTAAAGTTCTACAGATTTTGGCAAATATGTAATATCATATGGTCGCCATGCTAGCATCCTTTAAAATAGCTTTTTCTATCCTAAAACGTCCCTGTGCTATACCTACTCATCCCTTTCCCCTGCCCTTGAAATCCTGATGATCAATTATCTTTTTACTGTCTTTAGAGGTATGCCTTTTCCTTCAGTCATATACTATGACTTCAGTCATACAGCTAGAATTACACAGCATATAGTCTTTTCAAATAGGATTCCTTCACTTAGCAAAATGCATTAATTGCCTCCTGTCTTTTTGTGACTTGATAATTCATTTCTCTTTATCACTGAATAATATAGCATCATATAGATGTACTACAGTTTATCAGTTCGTCTACTGAAGGACATCTTGTTTACCTGCAATTTTCAGCAATTAGGAAAAAAGTGCTGTAAAAATTTGCGTGCAGCAGTTTTTGTGGAGACAAATTTTTATCTCATTTGGTAAATACCAAAGAGCATTATTGCTGCATCATGCGTATGTATATGTCTAGTTTTATAAGTGAAAAACTGCCAGGCTGCCTTCCAAATGTACCATTTCGCATTTCTACCAACAAAGAATGAGACTTTCTGTCCTTCCACATCCTCACCAGCATTTGGTGTTGTCAGGATTTTGGATTTGAACCATTCTAATAGGTGTGTAGTGGCGTCTTATTGTTTACCACAGTTCAATATTTTATATCCATATTTGTGGGAGAAATAGGCCTATAACTGATCTGTTTTATCCAGACCACTTTTAATATAAGCTGTTTCTCTTTTCTATTTGTTATTATTACCAGAGATCTACTTATTTTTAGTCTTTTAAAACTACCAATTTTTAATTTCCCTATCAGTTTTTCCATTTCTTTAAGTAAGTTCTTTATTAATCTTATTTCACAATCAATTTATTCTTTTGTAATCTTCTAACTTTTATGTTTGAGGCTTAACTCACTGATATTTACCATTTTCTATTTTTCAAAAAGCTTTCAATAATATAAATCTCCAACTAACACTTAAAATAAATATAATTTTGAAGTGCTTTATTTTAATCATTTAGTTCTAGATATTTTTTAGATTTTTATTATGATTTATATTTATCTTGAAGGTTCTTTGAAATGTGTATTTCTCTTTTTAATTTAGAAAGATTTACTTTTATTCATATCCATCCTAACTTCCTTGTGATTAATGAATACGGTTTATTTTATAACAATTTTTGAAATTTGTTAAAATTTATTTCATGAGAAAAATATGGATCAAGTTTTATAAATGATACATGGTTGCTTGAGGAGAATCTATAGAAAGTATTGGGTATAGGAATAAGGTCAATTATATTAAGCTTCTATATTTTGTTATTTCCATATTCTAGATGTTTTACATTTATCTATCATGCTGACTCAAATGACCACAATAATAATTTATGTTTAAAATATGAACGAATTATTTTTCTCCCAAACTGCTGTTAATTTAATCCAGACATGATATTAAATTCACTGTCAGGTGAAATGTAATGTCTTGGGAAAGTGTTTGCAAGAAAAGACATCAGTTGAAAAAAATGATTGAGGAACACAGCTCACCAGAACCGTTCCAGGCATATTTCACTCTCTGTTCCCCTAATGTAAAGTTCCTAATTACTCCTGATTCTTCTTCACTTATCCCAGGCTCATTTACCCCCTTCTTTGAGAGACCTATTTACTAGTCTCTAAGCTAATGCCTCTCTGTGATGAAATCTAAAGGAATTAATTTTGATTTCCTCAATTTTGTGAGATCTTGGTTAAGTTATTCTTTCTGTGCCTAATTTTCTTATAAAACAGGATTAATAGTAGTATCCTGTAATATACCGCATAGGATTCTTGTGAAGGATAAACGGGATAATACAGGCAAAGCCCTTGGAAGAATGCATGAAGCGTAATAATGGTTAATGATTCCTAGTCACTGTAAGTGATCAATTCTTACTGTCGTCATCCCCGAATACTTTCTGTTTTCATTGCTTCCTGTAGGCATCATGATTTCTCAGTAAGATATAAAACACTGGACAGCAGCAATGGTGATGGGTTTTATTTTGAAATTAGCTAGGCTTGGTAGGACGTTGCAAGTTCAGTCCCATCTAGTTTAAGGACTAAAAATATTCTGGACCTTTAACAATCTGCCTTTGACATAATTGTGAATATGTCCAAGTACCAAGCTGCAGACCTCCTCCTTGTTAACACCAAGTATGCGATCATTATGTCTGAATGGGTCTGAGTCATCATTCTTTAACCTACTAGAGTTCACAGCTCTTTTGGAAAGGACCAGCACCCTTCATTAGTTCTTTCCAGGAAATATGTCTTGTTCTCCAGTGTATACACTATGTTCTAACGGATGTATAAGTACAGTTTCATGATTTTTTGTGTATGTTTTTTGCTTTGTTTTGTTTTTCAATGATCCTGTGGTTCTCTTCAGTCAGGACAGAGTAATTTAGAATTACACGATGCTCCTGGACTTCTGTTCCTCACTCCTGGAGCTGGCTCTCCCAGCACAGAAGCTGACATACAGGAGGGCACTATGCACGGAAGACATTTCCGATGGGCCAAAGTGAGAAAGAGGCTAGAATTGATGTTTTGGGGCGAAGAGACACTGAGGCAAGAGAAACTTCCCAAGGAGGCCCAGCATGAAGACACTGCAGGTGTCCAACCTGGGTTCCTGTCCATAGGGCCCTAATTCTTGTCCACCTGCACACCTCACTCACAGCACAGATGAGGCCGTGGAGCCGGGCAGAAAACTATCCCAAAGATCAGCCGTCTCTCTGACTCCTTCTGGGCATTTCGTTGGCAAGGTGGTCAGCACATGCTTGCCTTGACATCCCAAACCCTAGCCAATTTTTTCAGGAAAGGAGCAGAATTCAGTTTATTTCATTGGCAGTTGTCAGGACCAAGGATGCACGTCTAGGTTTCTCTCTGGCTTGGCCAGCATTGGATCCACAGTGTGTTGTTTCTGATCAGGCCCTTTCCAAGTTCAGCCGCCAGGATGACAATGCAGATCGTTTGCCTTATCCATTTAACTGGTAAGATTTACAGCCTTTCTTTTTCTTTTTCTTTTTCTTTTTTTTTTTTTAAGTAGGAAAGAGAATTGCATTTTCTATTTGGAAAAATGGTGAGATCAATTTTTCAAAAGTCTTTAAATGTAAATGAATTAGTTACTGTATATTTAAAGAAGTAAAACATCTGGGAAGCAAGTTTTATTGCTTAAACATATGGTGTTTCCCTAATGAGGGAAAACTGTATTACCAAATGAAACAACAGATAAGGTATAATGTATCTAAGATTAGAAAAAAAAAATTGAAACCCAGGATTGTGAAATCAAGTGTAACTAGAGACTTTTAAAACTATAAAACAGAGTCATAGACTTTACACACTAAGAAGTACATATTGGCAGAGCACAGGAATATAGAGAATCGTGTCCTAGAAGAGAGTGTTATCTCACTTTGAAGTATGTCAACGAAGCTTGTGTATTGCACTTGACCATCTCCAGTCATTATTCATAGGAAACAGCTATTCTTTTGGCTTAGCCATTGGTATTCACTGGTGCCAGTGGTTTGGAGCAGAGCAAGCAGACTGAAGAAAACATCGCCTTGATCGCAAAGTAATTAGATAATAAAAGACTAATGTGTTGTTTCTTAGGGAAGTCAAGAATAAAATGAATTGAAAATAAAACCGAATGAACCACATCAAAAACAAGCAAATGTAGGGAGATCTGCTCAGACACACAAGCATTGGGCTGACAGCCTGAGCTGGAGGGGTCAACCGCAAAGCCAGGGAGACTCCCACCAGCCAGAGAGCTCACCGCCCAGTCTCTGTTGCTCACAGGGCACAGCCATCCCCTGTGAGTGGGAGCTGTGGAATCGGTCATTAATTTTGCCATGCCAAATTCAAGACAGAAGGTCACCATGTTTCTTTTAAAAGATGACAATCACTTTTGTTTCTACTAAGCTTTTGACTTAGTAGAACCCAGTGCCACGTACCTCTGAACCAAGGGGTCACAGGCCAGTGGCACCTTTCTGAGAACGGGCAGATGCATCATCGGCCGGAGTATCTAGTGGTTGCTCTGTTACATGATCTTCCGGATTTGCAGTCCACGACATTAATATTCATGCTCTGATTGTAAATAATGAGACAGTATCCCTTCTCTCAGAGCTCAGTCCAAAATTCTGCCCAAGTCAACTAAATCAAGACAATGAGATGAATCCTGGTGAAGAACAAAGGAGCAGAAGGAAAGAGTGGTCGAAAGAACCAAGGAGGGTGAACCTGGGAAAGAAAAATCCCTGATGCCCAACAACAGCCTTGGAAATGGGACATTTGTATTACAAATGACAGATTGTCCTTCTTTGGGTCCCAAACTCAAGTCACAACCACTGGGTTGATGTCATACCTGAATACTTTAAACTAAATTTAGGAAAGAGTTTTATTGAAAATAGTACTATTCTATAAAAAATAGAATGGATTTTCTCATAAGATTAAAATAATACTCAGCATCTGCAGTGTGCAAAGATAAGCTAGAAGCCACTATAGAATTTTCCAAGAATTTTGTGAGTTCCAGAATTATTTCTATTGTTTGATAGAACATTAAGTGTTTCCAGGGATGCTTACTGGTGTGGCAATGATCAGATTATTGAATGGACATTTGGCCCCAGGAACAAGACATGCAGATACACAAAGTCCTTGGGAATTTCTGCACAAGAAACAGTGGCAAAAGGAACGAAATGTCGCTTTAATTATCACTGAGACACTGGCTTCAAGGTATAAAATGAGAAGATGGGAGGACTACAAGACAAACAACATGCATGGTCCCCATGATAGTTTGGCCTGAAGATGTTCACCAACAGCAGGCCCTGGAAGCAAGCCCTGTTTTGTCTTACTTCTCTCAATTCTCCCCAAACCAGGGACTCTTTGCCCCTTTCCCTGCAAGGAATGAAGACACAGTAAGAAAGTGAGAGTGACATTTGGAAACTGAAGAGTACGCACTATCACCCAGTTGTGAGAAGAAAGAGAAAAGAAAGAATCCCATCCATGGACTGCTCCCACGTCATTTTTTTTTTCCCCATAGATGGATATTTGTTTATATACAGGTTCTGGCTCTGCTGTTTTTTGTTTTGTTTTGTTTTGTTTTGTTTTAATAGAATCAAAATATTTATTTTCATGCATTTTTAAAATTAAAAAAACACACACACTGCTTTAGGGAACTTTCTACAGTTAAAAAATAGACTTTATTTTCTTCTAAATATTTTCTTGCAAATCATTTAAAGTATTACTTTTCATAGTTAAGTCTTTAATTCCCTTGGAGAGAATGTCTGAGTTTCCTATGAAATGGGAATCCAGAAATGTGGAAATCGTTTGTCTCAACACCATGCATTGAGTGGGATATTGGTCATCAGTGAGATATAATGCCATCTCTGTCATACAGCAAATTTCCATATATATCCATCTATTTGTAGATTTTTTTCTATCCCATTTTATAGAATGGATTATTTATTAGAAATTTCTATTAAGATAGAACATGGTATAGATAATATAGTTTTGTTATTCTTTCTTATGAATGACTTTGGCCTATATGAGGGCTTTATTCTTCTCTATCAGGGGCCAGCAAACAATACCTGTAAAGAACCATATAGTAAATATTTAGGCTTTGCAAACCACATAGTCTCTATTACAACTACTCAGCTTTGCCAAGATAGTGCAAACGTAGCCACACGCAATCTGTAAACAGATGGCCATGGCTGTGTTCCAATAAAATTCCTTTCACAAAATAAGGCGGTAGGGTTGGATTTAACTCAAGAGACATACTTTGCTGACCCATATTCTATATAAAGGTCTTGTTGCGATTTTGAATGGAATTGAATTGAATCCAAAGATCAACTTGCAGGAAACTGTTAACACAGAAACATTCTTTCTGTTTTTGAACGTGATATCACATGCCATAGTCTTTTTAGAGAGAAGATGCACTGAAATCATGAATGCACATCACAGAGAACGTAGGCCATGTTTATTCCTAGAGAGCCTGTGTGTTTCCTGTGATTCCTTCAGGTAGAGAGAGAATCTTAATTACTAAACAGATATGTCTTATCCACACACACACTTCCCCATTTAGAGTCTACTGCTGGAATTCACTTTATTGCCCTGACTAGATGGCCTCTCGAGGGCTGCATACCTGTGCTGGCATCCAGCATGCAGGCCTGGTAGTTTCCTTTAGTTGGAGAAGTAAGTATAATATCTACTCTGCGCTCTGGCCAGATTCTTTTAACATATCAAATTTTCTTTTGAGTTTGATTACATGCATACTCAAATCCAAAATGGGTACAAGAGTTTCATCAGATGGTTTCCAATACTTAAGATGAAAAGGATAACTTTATTTTCTCTTTTAATCTATTAATGCAGAGATTCAACGTGAATGCTTTAAATAATATGTAGTTAATTTAAAACACCTATTAAATATTATTTTAATTTTCTGACTCTAGATTCATAAGTATGATTCATCTATACATTTCTCTGTGCTCTTCTTATTTGATTTTGATATGTGGTTAAAGCAAGGCTCTTTTGAAAGTTTAAGAATAATTCCTTTTCTGTCATGCCCCGGGGCAGTTTAGCTAATGTGTCGATATCAGTAATGTACATTATTAATAACTTCTGTTCATTATACACTGTACAAAAATATGCCAAAATATGATCAGCTCTCATAGCAATTTCTCCTTCATGGAAGAATTGGAGGATGGAGTTTGATCTAATAATTCACTCATTCATTCATTTATTCATTCAATTTTACTGTGAAGGAAGTAGATATTGAATAGGACAAAAAGCAAAGCAGTCAATATGTTGGATGTTTGCTAAATGGTAAGGAGAACAATGAGGTAGAAAATGAAAATATGAAGTTGACAAGTAGGCATTTTTGATATGGTGAGAATCTCTAAGAGAAGGGTAACGTGTAGACATGTGAAGGAGTTCAGAAATGAAGCCCCTAGAAACCAATGAACAAAAAGGCACTGAAATCAGTTAGAGAAAATGTATCTAATTTGAAAGATAAAAAAAAAAAAAGGCAAGGAACCCCGGTGGAGAAGTCATCTATAATTACCGCTGCCATGTCATCCATTTACCTCTGTGGTCACACATTTTTACTATCTTGCTGTGACCAGGTATGAATTCCTTATATTCCTTTCAAAGTCGATTCTTCTCTCTCCTACCCAAGGATAATATACTAGAAAGTCTCTCCTCTCTCTTCTATATCATCAGTTTCTCTCCTCTCTCTTCTATATCATCAGTTTCCCCTTCAATATTAGTTAATTTCCATCAGCAAACATTCTATAATTTCTTTCATTTTGGAAGAAAAAATGACTGCTACTCCATTTCTTTCCTTATTTTAGAGCAAATTTTTGTGAACTGACTGCGTATTCTCACCATCTCACTCTCCCCCTCCCATTTATACTGGATTCCACATACTCAGACTTCTCACCGCGGCACCAAATCCCTCTCTGTCAGGCTTACCAGTTGTTTGCACACTCACAAATCCAAGGATCATTTTCCAACCCTCATCTTACTGTCCTGTCAGCAGCGTTTCACATAGCTGATTATGAGGAAGACCTTCCTCACCGAATCCTGCCTTTGTTTGTTGTTTTTACTTTACTGTTAACTTCTTTTGGTCCCATATTGCTTGTTTTTTGTTTTTGTTTTTTCCATATCTTTGAACTTTAAGATCAAAATGCCCCAAACACAGTTCTTGGACTTCTGTTCTTGTCTATACTCACTAATTTGGGGATCCCCACTACAGTGTTAAAAATAGACATATTTGCTGAGGACTGCTAAATTTTTATCACAGTTTAGAATTCATCTGAGCTTCAAATCATGTGAACAAGACCATCCCTGTCATTCCCATTGGGGGGTGAGTTCTGGTACTTCCAAAAAGAAATGGACAAACCTTTTCATTCTTGATTACTCTCTTTCATATTCCACTTCCAACCCATCAGCAAATCCTCTCAGTTACATTTCCCAAATATACGCAGAAATATTTCTTCCCATTCCCTCCCTTACCACCAGCATCTAAGTCAAAGCCATTACCAGCCCACATGAATGTTGTATCCTCCTCACCGTCTTCCAGTTTGCTGCTTCCCTCCAGCACCTTACTTAAGGCAGAGCAGCTGGAATAAAGCTTTCAAAATGTTAAGTCCGCTAATGGCATCCCTCTGCTCAAAACTGTTCAACAGCATCAAACTCACTACTACTTTCCTCATGTCCTTCAGGTCTCTGTGTAAATTATACTTTCTCATAAGGTCTTTCTTGACAACCTTATTTAAAATAAGTAACTTGCACACTACTTATACTCTCCTTCCAACTTGACGCTTTCTATCTTCCTAGTTCTGTGATTTACCCTCCTCCATTGCCCTTATCACTAACTAGCAGTATATATTCTATTTATCTGCTTGTTTATTGCCTGCCAACCCCAACTAGATGATAAGCTCCATGAGCAGAGTGTCATTTAGTTTGCAAAGTAACTACCACCCAGTCATTACCTCCTCCCTCTTATTCGAAGGTACTGTTCGCTGACTGCTATGCCCAGAGATGAAGTGTGCTTGTCTTTCAAGCTTATAAAATTAAGGACTCATAAAATACACACACTTTGGAGTCTGGGTTTTTTCACTCAAAATTATTTTGCAGAATTTATTCATGTTGTGGTATATAGCCGTAGTTCGTTATCCTCAATGCTACATGTTATCTCATTGTAAATATACCCCCATTTTATTTATCCCTTCTTCTACTGCTGGCATTTGGTTGATTCAAAATTTTGGATATGTCATTTAATGCTTTAGATTTTTATTATTCAAGTAATTTGGTGCACGCAAGTTTCATCTTTGTAGATCATATGCCCAAAATATATATAATCCCTAGAATAACCTCACCATGATTGAGAGATATTCCCATTTTATGTATTTTGTTTATGACATTTGCATCTGTGCCTATGAAAAGTACTGGCCTATAACTCTCCTTTCTTAAAACACAGTTGTCAAGTATAAGTATCAAATGCACGCTGGCTTCATAAAATCATTCCATTACTGCAAAGGTTAATGTAAGATTGATGTAATTTTCTCGTTCAACATTTAGTGGGATTCACCATTGTCATTAAAATAATATAACATAGATAAAATAAAAATAATCTGCTTGATGGATAAATACATCAGTTTTATAGGTATTTTATATTTATGTCAAAAGTTGGTTGCTTTTTCTCTTATGATCCAAGGTCGTTGCTGACCTTGAGGTGGGTGTGTGGGTGCAGCAAGCTTACTGGTAGTGCTCTTGGGAACCACGCCTGTGAAAGAGTAAGATCATGGGTTTGAGGGAGAAGCTGAGCAGAGATACATTTGCCACAGGGATCTCAGCTGTCTCTGTGTGGACCTGACAAGACACTGAGAGCTGTCTTACATTCAGAGATTAGGATAAGGGGACTAAGTCAAGTACTTTTCAAGTAGGCCTCTCACTGGATGGCACCTGTCTTTAGGGAGGAGCAATACCCTTTTCAAGGCAGCGCTCAGTAACCTGGGGAGGTTTCCTGGGCGGCCCTTGGCTCTGAGTGGTCAGCAGCTGGTGGATGAGCTCCTCCGGCCTCAAGGGGCATCCGCTTTAACATCAACTAAGGCAGGCATTTTAATTCTCCCAAATTAGTGATGAATGATGCAAGAACGGCCTGATGTAATAAAGACACACACAGAACATGACCTCTGCAATTTATAGGGAAAGAAAAGACAAGACATTGGGCACAAAGAGCAAGAGGGTTTCCTCCTAACTGGGGTGAATATCCACCATTCAAATCCATTTGCATATCAATAGGGAAACTAGAATTAAGCATTTTTCAAACTAAATGGAGCTTGATCAGTGCTGCTGTTGTGGTTTATGGAAGGGGGAAAAAAAAAAGCCAGAGACCTCAGGTCCTAGTATCCTGTGAATGGCGTAAAGAAATCAATATCAAATTCAAAGAGGGAAGGCTGTTCTCTCAAATCCCCTCCCTTCAGTGCTTTTTGGCTATTGAGATGAGATAATAATGCAAGTAAGGAAGAAATGGACATCACTCTAAAACTCTGTACCTGTTTATGAAGAATTACTTATGACAGGCTGAGTCTGCCTTTGGAGGGGATGAAGGAAGGAAGAAAGTTACCATAAAGTTAATCAGAGAAAAACATCATGGAGAGGGGAATTATGGAAAGAATTGCATATGTGGATTTTTGTGAAAGGGGGTGAGCTAAAGATATTTCCTTTTTTTTTCCTTTGGCACCAGAACACCTTTACTTACCTGAAAATCCAAAATTGTATGCAACTCAGTGGATGGGAAGGCGATTCTTTTCCTCTTAGGATCCAGGAAAAACCCAAATATTTGCTTTCCTGGAACACTGCCACCGGGGGCATGGACACAAAACTGAAGCTGGCCAAATAAAAGCTCTAAGACAGAACTTCCCATCTGGGGTGCAAATGCAAAGAAATTCAAATTGTTTGGAATTCCCTATGCTGCCAGGGGTGGTATCATCCAAGGTCCGACTGCAGTTGTAATGGAGAAGGCAGGTGTGTGGCCGTCACAGCTGCCTCCGGTGATGTTCCTTTTACCAGAGCTGGGAGCCCTTCATCCTCTACCACTTTCCAAGCCTTGTTCTTCCTCCATCCCACTAATTATTTAGCTCAACCATAATTTCTGTTAATTCCTATTTTTTCTTTTCTTTTTTAAGTTGTCAAAGTTTAGTGTTTTCAGACTGATATTGTTACTCAAAACCTGAGACTGCTGAAATGGAAATCAGCGTATGGTATTAGACGTTGTCTCTGGAACAATTCTAAGACTCTTGACGATCTGGTACCACCAAGTTGGATTGGCATGGAGAAGTCAGGCTATGAGTTCTGATTCCCATGTCAAGGAGGGGTATCATTTCAAAATTGTTAATTCATTAATTTTTGATCGATTACATGACATATATTGTTAATCTCTTTTTTTTATTGAAAATTCTCACTCTTAAAAATATCTACCTGGGGCACCTGGGTGGCTCAGTCAGTTAAGCATCTGCCTTCAGCTCAGGTCATGATCCCAGAGTTCCAGGATTGAACCCTGCATCAGGCTCCCTGCTCAGCGGGGAGTCTGCTTCTCCCTCTGCCTTTCACCCCATTTGTGCTCTCTCTATATATATCTCAAATAAATAAACAAAATCTTCAAAAAGAAAAAGAAAAGAAAAGAAAAAGAAACCTTCCCAAGGAATATTCCCAGTTTGTGAGTTTAAAGTTTGGGGTTAATTTTTTTTCTAACATAATGATGTATGCATTCATTTCAGATAATTTTTAAAATTGGCATCATAAGACAAAAGATTCAGAAAGCATCACCACAGGTTATGTCCCAAGATCATCCTATTTTATTACAAAGCCATTGAAGGATTTGTGATGAAACATCCAATTATGATTTTAGAAACAGCAGTCTGTGATGAATGATGGGGGCAATACATAAAGCAGGGAGATTGTTTTGAAAAGAACTGCAATAATTCAAGAAACTAATTATATTGTATATTATATTAGTAGTGGAAATAAACAAAAATGAAATAATAAGATAGTATTTAAAGTAAGACAAATACTGATAGTGGAGTTTCCATGAGAGATTAAGTTCTAATGTCCTAAGGCACTCACAGTACGTAATTAGCTTACTTATGTCCTGTGCGACTAGAATGGTATAGTTTTGTACCATCTTTAAGGTAATGGAAAAAACAGTCAACTAGAATAATTTCCTATGTCTATAATTCAGATGAGGACCCTGGTTGAGAAATGCTATGGTTATTTGAAGGTGTGATATTGGCCTGAGACTACAGGAACAGAGTAAGTGAGGATAAACACAGATGGCAAATTTTGTTTTGGAGTTGGAGTTGCTGATTCAGGAGGCAATGTTCAGTAGCCAAACTTCATGGATTTGAAATCAAAAAGAAACGTAAGCTGTAGATACAGATTTGGAAATTACCATTGAGTGTGATTATTGAAGTCAAGTGTCAGGAATAAGAACACAAATGGTGAATAGAGAAGAAATAATGGCTTACAGTCCAAAGTTGGGTAGATAGAGCAGAGCAGTCTTGTTAAGGCACTAGGAGAGATCTGAGACATTGGTACATCAAATGCAAAGAAAGTTTTCCAGGATGGTAAATATTTATAATCTGTATCACATGGGAATGAGTGGGAGGAGCTTGTCAGAAAAAGACTGACTCCACTGCTACAAATATTACAAGAGGCAACAATTTCAATAGTCTAAATGTACATAAAGTTGCTTAATGCACACAGCTAAAATTAAAGGAGTCCAAGCAACTGGAAGGTGGAGTTTTTCGAAATATGTTCAAGATACTTGGGGCTACTGGTTGCTCAGTCGGTTGAGTTTCCGACTCTTGATTTTAGCTCAGGTCATGATCTTGGGATTGTGGGATTGAGTCCCATCTCCCACTCCATGTTCATCAGGGAGTCTGCTTGAGATTCTTTCCCTCTGCCGCACCCCACCCCTTGCTCATGCTCTCTCTATAAAATAAATACGTAAAACTTAAAAAAAAAAAGGTTAAGATACTTGAATTGCAAAGACAGAGGTCCAAATAGAACCCATTTAAATAAAAATAAATGTACTGAACCCCCATCTTAAAATTTGAAAAACCCAAAGCAAGCCTCAGGAAACTTCATTATTTCCAGAATTCCAAATAATGCCACATTATCTCTCACCGCAGAGTAACCCACAGGGAAGGGGAATGTTTCATACAGCAATGTTTCTCCAAAAGTGGTTGAGGGGCTCCGTACTGGGGCAGTTGTGTGCTTCAATCAGCTAAGCGTCTGCCTCCAGCTCAGGTCATCATCTCAGGGTCCTGGGATTGAGCTCCGCATCAGGCTCCCTGCTCAGTGGCCAGTTGGCTTCTCCCTCCCCTTTGTGATGTCTTTCACTCTCACTCTCTCTCAAATAAATAAACACAAATCTTAAAAAAAAAAAAAAAAAAAAAAAGTGTGGTTGAACATTTCTTCTGAGCTCTGATTTAAGCAGTCCCTGGAAGCTTGGGCAGGTGTGCACAGGGTCACGTGAATATGATCTGAAGTCGTGAATCATGTTCTGAGAGGCAGGGATCAACATTTTCTGCTTCTATTAGAAACAAATAATTGCAATAAAAAAAGAACAATTTCCCAGAAGAAGGAGAAGCAATTGCAAGGATGAGCAAACAGTGCAGGATGCACGAACCCGTGCTGTCCACTAGGGAGTACTGTGGGAAGCAGTGGGTCACCATTCAGAGGGCTCCTACACACGTGGTCGTGGTCAGCGCTGCCTCTTTAGAGGCACCAAGCAGCAAGTATTTAATATGTTCACTGGTTAATTTTCATAAAGAAAGGTAAATAGGAAGAAAGAAAGGAAGCAAAGGAAAAGAACATTTCCTGATTAGTGCGGGTTTGCCAGTTACGTTGCTTTGACACACATACACACATGTTGTTTTCACACACACCATCTCGTCCCAGCCACGTTGTTACTTTATCAACACTGTTACTTTATCAACACTCTTACCCACCTGTTTGTGTGTATCCAGACTTCAGACCACACTGATACCTCATCTCATTCCTAGGATTTTTCTTTGGCTTTCTCCTAGGTGTATTTGACTCTTAACACTTTAGGGTCTCCTGGTTTTTTTTGTTTTTTGTTTTTTATTATTATTTTTTTTTAATCTCCTGATTTCCTCTCAATAGCTTTGGCCCTTTCTGTCTCTGGGCTCCAGGCCAAGCCAGACATGAAACTTGATCCCTTTCTGAATCTTGCACACTCAGGTTCACACATGTGCACATTTATCAAAGGATACTCACTAACTTAAAACATTTAGTCAAAAAGTTAAAGTAATAATTATATATACATGAAATATCA
This sequence comes from Ailuropoda melanoleuca, assembly GCF_002007445.2. Lineage (NCBI taxonomy): Eukaryota > Metazoa > Chordata > Mammalia > Carnivora > Ursidae > Ailuropoda > Ailuropoda melanoleuca. Next base: position 115,428,224 of record NC_048218.1, on the reverse strand, counting down.
CTCCTCATAATAATGGTGCCTTAACTATAATAACACACTTGAAATCTACACCTTGCTCTTCCTCCTCTCCTTGAGTTTCTGGAGTTTTGTTTTTTTTTAATTCCTCAGCCCTCCCAGCCATGTATTCCTACTGCAGAATAAATATATATATTTCCCCTTTGTTTTTCTCTAAAGCTGGATTCCTTATTTTCCATGAAGGTATATTGGAAGGTTTATTAAGACATCTTGCATATTCATAGAGACAGAAGTGGATTAGAGTTACCAGGGGCTCGCACAGGGAAGGAAAGGGGGAAATATTATTTAATGGGTACAGAGTTTCTGTTGAGGATAAAGAAAAAGTCATTGAATTAGATGGTTGTGATGGTTTCATGACAATAGAAATGTAATCAATGCCACTGAATTGCACCCTTAAAAAGGGTTAAAATAGCAAAATAAATGAATGCATTTTACATATATATACATATATATGTAACACAAGAGACAAAATAGATAAAATAAAAATAAATAAATAAACTAAAATAATTTAAAAAATAGATAAAATAATTTCAAAAAGGAAGAAAGAAAGCAGTGTGTGGCCTAGTCTGGGATGGAGTGAGTTTCACAGGGAAATTTCCTCTGGACCTGTCTCCCAGACAAATGAGCCCCAGTCAGGGCAGTCTCCCCCAATCCCCACCCTAGAGTTATCCTGCATCCTACCCCCAAGCCTGGCTCATGCAGGTTAGCTACCTCCCATCACCCCTCCCCAATTCATCTGTGAAGACCCAGTTCCCCAGGGAGACTGCTCCAACACACACAAAAGGGGAACAGAAGTTATTTCACTAAGTGAAACAAGTCAAGCAAAGACAATTATCATATGGTTTCACTTATTCGTGGAACATAAGGAATAGCAGGGAGATCATTAGGAGAAGGAAGGGAAGGTTGAAGTTGGGGTAATCAGAAGGGAGAATGAACCACAACAGACTATGGACTCTGGGAAGCAAACTGAGGGCTACAGAGAGGAGGGGCATGCGGGGATGGGTTAGGCCGGTGATGGGCATTAAGGAGGGCACGTATTGCATGGTGCACTGGGTGTTATACGCAAATAATGAATCCTGGAACTTTACATCAAAAACTAAGGATGTACTGTATGATGACTAACGTATCATAATAATTAAAAAAAAAAAGAAGTTGTTTCGCTTTACAAAGTCAGTTTATTCATCATCCAAGATAAGACTGTAACACATGAATTTAAATAATACTTTATTTAATCTCTCCACGTAGATGCAGGAAGATGAAAAGCGGAAAGACAGTGAGCTTGCCTAGAGCTGTGCTCTCAGTAAGTCACAGGTCTGGGATTAGAGTCCATGTCTACTGCAGAGCTCTCGGGTAGAGTTTCCAACATGCAACAAATAGTTTTCTCTATTCACACACAGGAATCACTGTCAGTGCCTTCAAATAATAAAATGCACGGTGTATCTGCAAGCGTTTGGTTGGGCACTTTTCTTCACACTAAATTGCAGTGTTGATAAGAAATACGTTTATATAGAGAAAGTCTTGAGAACAGTAAAACCATTTCAGTATCTCATATGGAGCTGGCGCAGGAGTCTAAGAAATATTTGTTGAAAATAGATTTTACAAAACACACACTGCTGCTGTGTCCTTTAAAGTATTTGCACTGGAGAATTTACATTTTTATTCACTGTGGTAAAATCAGCGAATATAGATTCCACCCAAAACAAAGGGGAATAAAGAAAACCAAAAAACTACAAAGACAAAGATAATTTTAAAAAGGCATATTTAGTATTTAGCCTTAAAAACATGGGGCATTTTCAAGAAGCTCTCTCAGGAACAATGCTTCATCCACTGTAGGTCACATAATGCTATTGAAATGGAAGTCGCTCTGAGGAATGTTAATGTTTGCCATTTAGGGAAAATAAAGTGAAAGTAGTAGAATCACAAAAAATGGCTTTTTTTTAGGATCAGTTACAGATCTACAGATTCATTCCATTTTTAAATCAGAAAGTGGAGAGCATGACTAGAAACTGACACCACTCGATCTATTTCAAGTTACATCATCTATAATGATGTCATGGGGCCATACATTAATGTCTAATATATGTGGAAGAAATCATTAAATTAGAAAAGCAGCATACATATCCTTCACATAAAAATTTATTTAGACAGGAGATGCCTGGGTGGCTCAGTCGGTAAAGTGTCTGCCTTCGGCTCAGGTCATGATCTCAGGGTCCTGCCATCGAGTCCCACGTCCGGCTCCCTGCTCAGCGGGGAGTCTGCTTCTCCCTCTGTCTGTGGCTCCCCCTGCTTGTGCTCTCTCTTTCTCTGAAAAATAAATAAAATCTTTTAAAAAATTATTTAGACAAGGACTCCCCCCTGAACTCCTCAACAACAAGTACTGATCACCTGTTACGTTGTAGGTCTGGAACCAAGGCTTTTACATACATAATTTCTCATCTTCACAGCACTCGTTGAACATAGATGTTATAGAGAGCTGTTAGATAAAACAAAGAGGGGAAGAAAAGAAGGCTTCAGGGATATCCAGTGAAATGAAGAAAATTGCACAAATTACACATGGCACACACCCATGCACACACAGCATAGACACGCATGCACGCAGAGTCAGGACTGAGCACACACAGAAATACTCAGAATCACACAAACGTCGTATGGATTGTGGCATGACAACTTCCTCGGGCTGTCTCCTGGGGCCAGGATCAAATTGTCTGAACCTCAACTCCCTCTTTGGTTTCAGGAATAATACTGCATGGGGGGTCCCGGTGGCTCAGGGCATGGTCCCAGGGCTCTGGGATCAAGCCCCACATCAGGCTCCTCTGCCGGGAGCCTGCTTCTTCCTCTCACACTCCCCCCTGCCTGTGTTCCCTCTCTCGCTAGCTGTCTCTCTCTCTCTTAATCAATAAATAAAATCTTTAAAAAAAAAATAAAGGAATAATACTGCATGGGAGCCAAAGCTGTTAGCTCTGGGTCCCCCATAAACCCTGCCGCAAAATGAACGTTAATAAAGGCTGGTACTTGTTACTTCATTTAATCTGGGTCCCCTCCCTCAGTTCCCATGTTTCACTGTGAATGGAATCTGGTCCCTCCACACTTGGCCCCCAGGCACTGTTACCAGACCCCAGGACCCATTCCTTGAGTGTCAATGTCATAGTAATGAACACTGAACTCGAGAGAAAGAAAGACAGAATCTATCAGAGATAGCTTGTATAGGAGGGAGCTGGCAAGAAAGGGGAATGCTGCTCCCAGTGGGGCACTTTTCCAAGGGGTGAGAGGCTGGGAGTGGGGAAGCATCCTTCAGTCCCACGGTCATTATCTTGTGGTCCTTACTTTACAGTGGACACAAGAAAATCACAGGACGCCCTTCCTCATGGTCAACATTCTTTCAGGGCTCCTGGAAATTAGAAATACTTGGGCAAGCAGCCTCTAAATTGCTACTTCTAATTTTGCCCAGACAACCATTACTCCCCGACAGCTGCTATCTCTCATTTGTTCTTTCCCAGGAGGAGGTTTTCCTCTCTAAACATATGGAAATGTTTAACCCTTGACCTAGACCAGTGGCTTTACAGGAGTCAAGTCCCTCTTGCTTTCCCCCTGCTGTCTCAATAGGACATGTGAACCTTCACCAGGAGTCTCATCCCCATCGTCCCTTCATCCCTCATGAGTACATATCACACCTGGTTTATTTATATCTGTTCCCTTACGTGGTTTTCCCACATTCGTGTCGCTGACACCCACATCAAGGGCTCTTCTCCCTACAGTCCCTACTTGTGCTTCTTCTCATCATCAAGTTCCCAACAAACCACCTGGATTTCATTCCATCCCCATGGATAATTAAAACTCATTTCCTCTTCCCTTCTTTCTCATATTTCTCAATTTCTTACCACCACTCAACCCCAATAAATAAAAAATGGATGAAGTGGCCTTCTCCATTCATCAGTGCTGCTCGTGAACCATCAATCGTTTTGCCGTTGTTTCTATCATGTGAAATGAGGTCCGTGACTTCCTCCCTGAATACTGCCTTCAGATCATCACGGTGACTCTATTACAACTAAGCAGAAACTTTTCAAGCATTTCATGGGTTCAGTATAACTACCCAAAAAGGACATGAAACTCAGGAGCCATAAAAGCAAACATGATTATGTTTGCACATATTACAAACATATACATTCTTATAACATGAACAGTTTAAAAGCATTTTAAAAAAGAAAAAAAAAAGCATGTAGTGACAATATGAAATGTATTTTCCTAATATTAAATGAGCTCTTGGGAGTCAGGAAGGGACGGAAAACTTCCCACAATCCAAGGTTAGCATTCACTATGGCATCTCTTTCTTGCTCTCTCTTTCTCTCTCTCCTCCATCTGCAGAAATCCCCCCATAGTCTTGTCTTCTTCCCATGAAGCCCTCAGGATTGCCTAGTTCCCACATGCAGTTAAATTCTGAGGTCGGTGCTGCATTTCTGGTGTGTCTGAAAGAGGCAGGCGCATTGCATCCACGGAAACATGGGTCACGCTGGCAGATGTGGGTAGGCTTTCTGTGTGCTCGGCCCAGGGGCTCTCATCCCTGACAGCAGTGGCCGTGGGGTGTGCCATTCTCACTCCATCCACGGCACACTCTGTGTTCACACTTTTAAAGAGTGATTGGACGCGTATTCAATATCCTCTAGGAAGTTTCCTTTGATCTCCCTTAGGTTAGTTCACCTTGTCATGTCTTTCCTCACTATCCTGTATGTTTCCATTCATAGTACTGATCACGTTAAAACTATCTTCAGTGTTTCTTTCTCCATGACCTATGCTTTTCCTGCTTCCCTGGGAGGCTACGTCAAGCCCTGACCTTTTTCTCTGGGCTTGCTTTGTTTGTTTGTTTTTCTCTCTTCCCTTCTCCTAAGCCCATAAATTTTGCAAAAGTAGTATTTTCTAGGAAAAGACCACCTTGTCGTTCACTCTGGCTTATTTCACTTAGCATAATATCCTGTAGGCTCACTCATGCTGTCACGAATGGCAACATTTGTTAATCATGGCTGAGGAACATTCCATTGTATATGTACACAGCATTTTCTTTTCCTTTTTCTTTTCCTTTCCTTTTCTTTTCTTTTCTCTTTTCTTTTCTTTCCTTTTCTTTTCTTAAAAAAGATTTTATGCATTTATTTGACAGAGAGAGAAAGAGAAACAGAGATAGAGCACAAGCATGGGTAGCAGCAGAGGGAGAAGGAGTAACAGACTCTGTGCTGAGCAGGGAGCCCGATGAGGGACTCGATCCCAGGACCCTGTATCATGACCTGAGTGGAAGGCAGCCACTTAACCAATTGAGCCGCCCAGGAGCCCCATATACACCACATTTTCTTTATCCATTCATCAACTGATGGACTCTCAGGTTTCCATATCTTGGGTATTGTAAATAATGATGCAAACAACATTTTTACAAGCTAAAATTTCACAAATAAATATCTTCAGGTTATCAATCAGGGAATGATTTCTGATTATTTCAGAGGAAAACATGGCTGCTAGACAATACACTGCTGCTTCTCAGAGAAAAGCTTCCTTAAAGAAAATAATAGTCCTCACATTCAATACACAGACCACGAGACCTCCAGAGGGTTAGATACCAAAGACAGGCACTGGGTCATGAGAAGGTGGCTTGCTTTAAAGTGCCGGTCCAGGGATGCCTGGGTGGCTCAGTAGGATAAGCATCAGACTCTTGGTTTTGGCTCAGGTCATGATCTCAGGGTCCTGGGACAGAGCCCTGCATTGGGCTCCTTGCTCAATGGGGAGTCATGGAGTTGGCTGGAGGATTCTCTCCCTCTCCCTCTGCCCCTCCCCCCACTTGTGTGCTCCCTGTCTCTCTAAATAAATAAATCTTAAAAATATAATAAAGGGCTGGTCTGGAGAAATGCTGGTTCTGAGAAATCACCAGGAGTTCCACCTGCCTTAGATTTATCTTTCCTTTCTCTCTCTTTTTTTAAATTAATGGACTTTATTTTTTTGAACCATTTTACGTATACAGAAAAACTGAATTGGAATTTTATATATATATATATATATATATATACTGCACTCCGTAGTTTCCTCTGTTGTTAACATCTTGCATTACTGTACCACACTTGTCATAATTAATGTTTTGGGTTTTTCTTACCATTGGGCTTTGACTCCGTATGTGCTGAAGCAGCACCGAGTGTGTGGTGCATGGGGAGGGGATTCTAAGTGGGGAGCGGTTATTTTCGAAATTGTACCTGTGTGAAAATTCATATCTGACTTTATGCTGAGCCATAGAAATTGATCACTGTATACCTATTAACCCGATCACCTTCCATTTATGCCTCCATCTCCTTTCCCCTTCTGGAATCTTCTCCATTCCAACTGTCTTTTTCTCCATATGGCCAGTGCCTTTCCAAATTTGTACCTCCTCTATTTATATACTTCATCACCTCTAATAATCAACCCTTCACTCCAAAGGATGTTCCCTCCTCAAATGCCACCTTCTTAACTTTCTGAGCCTGTAGGACCTCAGTGCATTGATCAGGTTGGTGTTAACAACTGACATTGGACAATTAAAGTAAATTTCAGCAGTTGGTGGAAATGTTTGGGCACAAAATTTCATCAAGAAATTGATGTATATAGGGGCGCCTGGATGGCTCATATGGTTAAACGTCTGCCTTCTGCTCAGGTCATGATCTCCAGGTCCTGGGATCGAGCCCCACGTCAGGCTCTAGGCTCAGCAGGGAGTCTGCTTCTCCCTCTCCTTCTGCCGCTCCCCCTGCTCATGCTCTCTCTCTCTCTCTCTGTATCTCTCTAAAATGAATAAATAAAATCTTAAAAAAAAAAGAAATTGATGTATTTTCTTGCTCTCTTCTAAGTGAAGTCATCTCATTGGTTAGCTAAAATGCTTATGTGTTCAGTGAATTTAGGTCTGTATTTATTTATATAAGAAAACTAGAAAATACTATTGAAACATTACACTCTTTAACCAGCGAAGCTTTACCTCCTCAAATCAGAAGACTTTCCAGAGAGACACAAATACTAAGGAACAAGCTTCCTTCCCGCCCGGCTCTGCGGCAGCCCCACCAGCCCCTATCCAACGCCCAGCCTCTGTGCCTTGGTATCCCACAGTGCGCTAAGGTAAGAGCACATGACACAGGGGAGAGCAACTGAGCAAACTGTCATACCTTCTTGCTTATTGTTTTCACAGCGTTGTAGAAACTCCCAACTTCAAAGTCTATGTTTTTGACCAGAGGTGATGGTTGGAATTTTAGGCATTGCGCTGAAAACAATCTTACAGTTCTTGCTCAAGCTGGAGGGCAGCTGCTGCTGGAGATGACATCGTTAAAGAAGGAAAAGAAAGCCTCAGGGGTTCAAATGCACAGAACCGTGTTTAGTAGAGCACCAGATTATTCCTTGGAATCATACAGTAACCAAAACTGAGGTTTAGGACAAGCACGAACTTCAGATATAAAAAGTAATGAAATGGCAGTTTGAATTAGTTACAAATCTGAATTACATGAAAGGGAAAAGGAATCCAATATTCAAATTCTAGGATTTTAAATAAAGGCAATGTCTAAGATCAAAGCATTCACCAATGCATACCTGGAGAAGTTTTTCCCAGTAGAGGGATGGAAAATCTGGTTAATTTAGAGAACCTGATTTAATTAACGGCTACAACTCATATACATATTAAACCATCTTTGCAGGAAATACATAGTTACTTCTTTATTATGAATACTGATATTTGGATAGCTGGATCACAAGAACCACCATGTCAGAAAAGATGTTGTAACACAAAAAATATAAAATATCGTACATGAAGTATGCCAAGATGACTTATATTGATGAATGTGACCCATCACATTTAAATTCAACTAAAAGCAGATGGCAAAAGAAAAAAAAAAAGTTACACACATGAAATAAATATTTTATTTTGTTTGCAATTGCAATACATATATTTATTTACAATTGTAAAAATTAGAGCATCTCTCTTCCCTTGTCTATAAACACACACACACACACACACATACACACACACAAATACATGTGTAAATGTTTATACTCTATTTATATACTATGTCTATGAAAACCTACATCTATGTGTATAAAAATTTGGATACAGTGCCACAGACTGGAATAAGGCAAAATCACTCATCATCAGGATTTGTAGTTGGAAGAAAATATCACAACAGCTCTGTTATAAAAATCCACGTGTATCTTTGGATCATTCCACTGCTCTTCACCTCTCATATTTCTCCTCCCGCTTGTTCTACTGTAACGCCATGTGCTTAGGAAGGAATGATGTCTGAAATCAATAAGATTTTCACAAATGGAAAAAGCTCCAAGACATCATATTCTTTCTGTCCATAATGAATAGTCCCATCACCATCTTGCCTCTGCTGCATAGAATGGGCCATGCAACATCAATAATTTGCCACTTGTAGCCTATTGGATCATACCTTCACTATTCACTTTACTGAAGAGTAAATCTCATTCAGAGTTATCATTACAATGTGACTTTTAAACACATGTGCTCATCCCCATACGTGAGCACTGGGTGTTACAGCAACTAATGAATTGTTGAACACTACATCAAAAACTAATGATGTACTATATGCTGGCTAATTGAACTTAATAAAAAATAAAATAACATAAAATAAAATAAAAATAAAGCATCACATGAGGGGCACCTGGCTGGCTCAGTCAGTAGAATGTGTGATTCTTAATCTCTGGGCTGTAAATTCAGGCCCCACATTGGGTGTAGAGATTACTTAAAAGAAATAAAATCTTAAAAAAAAAATCACATGTTAAAATCCTTGTCGGAAGATGTGGTTCAAGATAGAATATTCACACTGTACGCTCTCTTTCTCATTGAATAGGGCTGCAAAACCCGGAAAGAATGCACGGAAAAGCTATTTGAGGATTGTGAAAAATAAACAGTAACAGACAGAATGTCTCAGCAAAGAAACAGAACTAAAACAAAAATTGAATGAAAACTAGAACTTAAATATACTTTATTTGAGAAAGGAAAACCAACAAAAACACACATTCTTGTTTCCTATGGCTGTTGTAACAAATCAGCACACACTGGGTGGTTTAAAACAACAGAAATGTATTGTCTCACAGTTTGGAAGCCAGAAGTCTGAAATCAAAGAGCTCCAGGGAAGATTCCGTTCCTTGCCTCTTTTTAGCATCTGCTGGTCATAGCCATTATAAAGCATGAAAAATAAAAGACCTACAGATTAGAAAGAAAGGGATAAACTGTAACAGGATTGTTTATGGAGAAAATCCCAAAGAATATACAAAAATACCTCCCAGAACTAACTAACTAACTTCGCAAAGTTTCAGGCCACAAGATTGAAACAAAAAAATTAATTTTATATTTTTACGTATTAGCAATAAAAATTGGAAACTGAATCAAAATAATATGATTATGTTTAATAATAGTTTCAAAATTATGAAATACTTAGGGAAAGATCTATCAACATAGCAGAGGTACTCCATAAGCTGGATATTACCAAATGTTAAGAAAAGAAATGAAGAGTATCTGCATATGTTGAAAGAAATTATTTTTATGGGTTGAATAATAATAATAATAATAATAATAATAATAATAGGTGTCAAGTAACCTCAAAATGAACTATAGATTTATTGTAATTCTGCGCAAAATCCCAAGGTGAATTTTTATAAACATAGGCAAGCTGATTTTAAAATATATATGAAAGCCAAAGGAACAAGAACTCTCAAAGCAATTCTGAAAAAGAAGATTGCTGGAAGAATCACTTTACCTGGCTTTAACACACACTGCATAGTGACAGTAATCAAGACAGTGTGGGATTGGTGAAGAGTAGATCCATCATTCAATGGAACAGGATAAAGTATTGATAAACAGACGTACACATATAGCCAACTGATTTTTTGACAATAGTCCTAAGGCAATTCAGTGGAGAAAGATATCCTAATGGTGTTGGAACACTTGGACAACAATCTGCACACGAAAGGAACTTTATACTAAATCTCACAAATTACACAAAACCAACTCAGAGTGGACCATATACTTCAATGTAAAATAAAACATACCAACCTAAAAGAAAACAGAGAATATCATGCCGCCTGGGGTAAAGAGTATGAAACATAACATCAACAGCACAATGCATTAAAACCAATAATAAAATAGACTTTGTCAAAGCTGAAAACTGCTTGCTCTGTGAAAATCCTATGGAAACAATGAAAAGACAGTCTAGAGATGAGGAGAACGCATTTTGAAATTATGTGGCATCATCTTATATTCAGAATAAATAAATTTTAAAGACTCTCAAATTCAAAGGTAAACAATAATCTAATTTTTAAAAAGATTTTATTTATTCATTTGATAGACAAAGAGAGCGAGAGAGCCCAAGCAGGGGGAACAGAAGACGACGGAGAAGCAGGCTTCCTGCTGAGCAGGGAGCCCGACGTGGGACTCGATCCCAGGACCCTGAGCCGAAGGTAGACGCTCAACCATCTGAACTACCCAGGCACCCCTAATCTAATTTTTAAATGAACAAAAGTGTCAAGTAAACAGTAAATTCACAACTGCTCCAAAAACAGTCTGGCAGTTCCTTGTATAAATGCATGTTTACCATGTGACCCAGCCGTCTCACACCCAGTTATGTATCCTGGAGAAATAAGAACATACGTTCACACAAAACTCTGTTCATGGATGTTTATAGCGACTCTATTCATAATTGCCCCAATGTCCTTCAACAGGTGAATAAACAAACATAGTAAATCCTTGTGTAGGGGAGCCACGGGCACTCTGCCCAAAATGTACCACAATGGCATATTGATTATTTTGAATTGAAGCTACTTGGGAAACAGCTGGTGCAAAGACCCTCAGACCCTCCTCTATCCCCTCGAAGGCAGGAAACAGATCTCCCATATGAAAAATACCCTCACTGCACTAAGGAGTAAAAGACATTCTTAGCACCAAATATAAGGACCTTACAGTCAAGAAAGCAGTAAAAACAAACCTTGTTATGTTTTCCCCCCTAATCTACTACCTCAGTCTAAATTCCACTTAGATTTCCTTACTATTTAAAGCCCCCAAACACCTGTTTTCGTTCTCCTGTCAATTCCTCACAAATGTGTTGTCTCTGTAACTAAAATGTATAAAAACTGCACACCTTGGTTCTTTCATTAGGTCTCATTTTAATTTGGGGGGCCTCCCCACTCAGGTAATAAAACTTTTTTTTTTCTCCTGTTAATCTGTTTTATATAAATTTACTTCTTAGTCCAGCTGGAAGACACTGAAGGAAAAAGAACTTCTCCTTCCCTACACATACAATGGGATACGATATCACAGTAAAAAGAAATAAATCATTGATACAGTAAGCAACTTAAATGGATCTTGAAAGCATTATTCTAAGTAATTGTATGTAATTCCATGGAGAACAGATCAATGGTCAGCAGGGTTAGGCATAGTCTGACTGCAAATCTGTCTCACTGGGGACAGAGGCATTTCTGGCGGTGATGGGGCTGTTCTGTATCCTGCTCCTAATGGCAGTTACACGAGTCTGTACATGTTTTATAACTCATAGAATTGTATACAGAAAAGTCCATTTTATTGTATATTAATTTAAGCGATTTAATTTAAAAACTCCTCTTATGAAACGATCCTTTCCCCACTGTGACTTGAAGACTAGTGGATAACAATCATCTGTTACACTTGGAATGGTATTTGCAAGCAAATGGCTACTTTGCATCTTTGTATACTCTTGCCGAATAAATACAGTAAGAATTTCACATAAAGTGGTACAGGAGAATAGAACATCTACACTGCCTGAATGGGGGTCACTTATTGTGAATGAGTACGGTCTGAAATAATAAGCTTTTGCTCCACTTAATGAAACACCTTCTTGCAGTCTGGAATTTTATTTATTTATTTATTTTTCTAATACACTAATACCGGCATTGAATTCTATCTCAGGCACGAGGCTTCTCATCTTTCAATCAAATACCTCTGCTAATTGGTGAGGTTTCTCCCTCCACCATCTGCTGTGCTTGTAACTCCCAGCATTTTATGAGAAAGCTACACAGTTGCCTTTCTTGTTAACAGTTAATCAAACACAGAGAACCCCAGAGAAGTCAGTCTGAGTCCCGTGCACAGAGACTCCTCAGGATGCTGGAGGTTTAGGACCGGCTGCACGCCAGAACGAACTGTTCTCTTGCACAGTCAGGGCGCGGCCCTATGGGCTCCCCTCTGCTTCCATCAGGCAGGTTTCCTCCAGGTTCTCCCTTTTCCTAAGTACCAGGCTGCTGGTCCGTCTGCCATGGTTTGCCACAGTTTCCAGAACAAAATACAACACAGCACACAGCAAGCTGCTTCCCCCGCATCCTCTCCCCTGCTTGTGGCACATCGCTTCCCAGCCGTACCAGCTTCTGAGGATGGGCATCCGAGGGGCTGACCCGGGAAGCTAAGAGCAGAGGGGCCCATGTGGAATCCCAACAGCGAGGACGTGGGGGAAGAAGTGGGCCTTACATTGCACACATTTGGGGGCCGTTTGAAAAAATAAACAGAGCTTTCACACTTCTATTAACATTCTGCTACCAGTTAGCATTTTTTTTTTTAAGAGACAGAGAGAGCGAGGGAGCACCGGAGGGGGGTGAGGAGGGGCAGAGGGAGAGGGAGAGAATTTCAAGCAGGCTCTATGCCCAACATGGACCTGACACAGGGCTCCATCTCCCAACCCTGAGATCATGACCTCAGCTGAAATCAAGAGACCAGGCTTAACCAACTGAGCCACCCAGGCGCCCCTGTACGTTCTTAATTCTTATTATACAAACAATAAAATATAATAAAACATTTCATCTTTCTTGACATGAATTGTATCCAAAAAGTCTATTTTCTCTTATTTCTTGTCTCTGGATGTGACTTGCTTCAGTGAAGGTCAGAGAAGAGCATGGGGCGGAGGGGGAGAGAACTCACCCCCCTTCCCCTGGAGCCAGTGGAGAGTCCACACGGGTGGGGAAAGCCGAGCAGGAGACACAGATGCAATTAGGGACAATATTTGGTGGTGATTAGGTCCGTGCTGACCCAAAGCTGCAGCACTGAAGGCATTGTCAACTGCTTATTCACCGCCCATAACGATGTCCCCATAATATTCATTATTAGAAGGACCTCATTAAAATTAGACTGTATAGTGACCTGTGGCATCAGGGTTTTCTTCACTGTGGAATACATCCCCTGCTCCTTGTTTACTGACATCAGGAACACACTATTTGGCATAAATGATACAGTTTCGAGTTTAGATAGTGTTCTAGAAAAGATAAATTCAAAGCAGGACTCTGATTTTGTATTTCCAATTTTCCCCTGGACTGCCTCATTTTCCCCCTTTCTCTGCTAGATGTCTTTTTTGCCTCATGCCACATCCCATCAGTTTTTCATTTTGCCCACCCTGTGTGTCTCTTTTGCATTCTGTCTCCTCTGCCCCTCCGCTAATGCCATGGTTCTCGGTTAAGGTCCTCCCACCTTCTGGGATGGGGTGTGAAACCCGAGCGGATGATGTCGTTTTCTCAGTCATTGGAATGGAGTTGTGCTGCTGGCTTTTGTAAGGCAGTCCCCCACACTTGATGCTGGCCGTACAGGGACGTTCGGACAGAGCAAAGCTTTGCCTGCGCCCATGTAAAATCGCTCTACAGCCAGCAATAATATAGGTGAACGTGTGCTTATATTTGTCAACTGAGAAGCGAGGCAGAATGGAAATAAAACAGAAGTGTTTATGTGGGGTCTCAGAATTGCAATCCAGGAAGCGTGGATATAGGTGGCAACCCAGACTGTGTCCCACTAGGGACAAAAGTCAGGGCTGTTTAAACAGAGGGGGTCAAACCGTGTCCCACTAGGGACAAAAGTCAGGGCTGTTTAAAGACAGAGGGGTCAAACCGTGTCCCACTAGGGACAAAAGTCAGGGCTGTTTAAAGACAGAGGGGGTCAAACCGTGTCCCACTAGGGACAGAAGTCAGGGCTGTTTAAAGACACAGGGTTGTTAGTGTGTGTTCTTTATGAGGGATTGCGACTGGTGTTGGTGGCAGAAAACGAATCTCGGCTACACAGAATTGGCAGCTAGGGTCTCACTAAGCATCATGTAGCAACTCTGCCAGAGTTCTTGGAATATTTTCTGTTTGGTCCAGTTCCAAATTTCACGGTTTCACAGGTGAGGACTTGCCCAAGACCCATCCCCTTCATGTCCTCCTGGCTCCATTTTAAAAACCTTTGACCTAGTGAATCCATTTTCTTTTTTTCTCTTTTCTCTTTTTTTAAAATTTTTATTTTATTTAAATTCAATTAATTAACAGTGTATTATTAGTTTCCAAGGTAGAGTTCAGTGGTGAATGCATTTTATTTCACCTGTCACAAAGTATCCGTGTATAGAACCAAACTCTACGTGTTCCTGTATAAACACAACCTATCTTGTCCAATTTCAATCAACTTCCATGAATGCAAATACCATGAACACTGAGGAAAGTCAACCTTATTACAAAATTATAACAACTCCTGGTCCTGACGTCAGAATAAAATCACACCGCTAGCAGAAATACCTTGCACACTTGGATCTGCCTGTCCGGACGTCTGTGCTGTTCTGGTGCAGTGCCTGGCCTGGTTCTGTTTACCAAATTTCATCTCCTCCTCTTCACTGTCAAACAACTGACCTGATTGCCCAACCTCCCCACTCAGGTGGGCTGTGTGAGCCTTTCTCACCAACACCGGCCTCCCTGGGTGTTGTAAAGCAGGTGTGTCTGGTCATCTGCTCTCCCTGCTACCTCTTGGCCAGAGCCAGAACCTTCAGCTAACATTGAGGCCTGGAGATTTGGAAGCCACGAGGCGCAAGAGGCTCACGAGCCTACACAACCGCATGGGGAGTCGCTGACCCGGGAGAGAAACCACCTGTATCCTTCCAGGCTACTGTGATTCAAGGAGTGAGTACTTCAGCACCTGCTATTACTAATCCTTATTAATATAAGGAGTAAGCATCAGACCAATTCACTGTGTCTTCTAGGGTAGCAAAGCTCTGCAATTTGCATGTAAAATTATGCACTATCTCATTGTAAATTACTTTCATATTATTTTTCCTTTGTATTAGAATTAAGTAATTATGTATTTTTAAAATTATGTTACATAATTTATATTATCTGTGATTTCATTTCAGAAAAACAAATGAGGTATTCACATATATTCATTATGAACATAATATGGATTAACCAGAATCCTAAATACAGCCCCACTTCTCCTGGGCTAATCTCATGGCTGATTCAGATAACTATCTAGATTAGACTGGCCACTCGTGTGGTTAGCAAGCAGGTGTTTGTAAGACATGTCCTCCTTCTGAAACAAATATCAAAAGCCTAATTTACCCTCTTGAGCAAGCAGAGAACGACTCCCCACTGCTTAAATGTGGGCTGTGCCTGGCATTTTTCTTCCAAAGAGTACAATAAGGAGAGGAGTAAAACAAAGAGTAACTTTGCAGCGAATAAACCTGGCAAACACTCTCTCAGCCAGATGATCAAGGTTAATGTCAACTGTAGTAAGTCATGCTGATCACACTACACTTGATATGAGGTGATGAGAATGACAATCTACCATGTGTGGTCTTCGTCCCAAAACCCTTCACCCCAGGGGATTCATGAAAAAAAAAAAAAAAGGACAAGCCCCAGTGGAGGGACATTCAAACTAACATGGGATGTGCACACCCCAAATCTGTTGAGGTCATCCAACACAAAGAAAATCTCAGAAACTGTTAGTCTGGAGGAGCTTGAGGGAACGTGGTGACTAACTGTGATGTGGCATCTCCGATGGAATTCCAGGACAGAAAAAGGACGTGCAATAAAAACCAAGGAAATCTGAATAAAGTATGGTCTTTATTTAATAATAGGGGATCAATATTGCTTCGTTACTTGTGACAAAGTCACTGTCCTAAGTTAAGACATTAGCAACAGAAGGAAGTGAATGTGGGGTCATACAGGAACTCTGCACTGGCTTTGCAACTTTTAGGTGAAACTAAAACTATTCCAAATTTTTAAAAATGTCGATAAAAAATCTTGCCCTTTCTCCATTTTTGGTTCCTTTCCTCTGTTCCTGTTTATCTGTGAATAGTTAAGTCCCCACCCAGTAAGCAGGACACTTTGGATACACTATAAAACTTAACCTTGCCCTTGTCACTCTACTCCACGGCTTGAAATTCCTGTCAAATCTATAACCATATCGTCTTTTTTTTTTTCTTACATGCATTTGATCCTCTGTCTTCTTTCTAATAAAGCATTTTCTTCTTGTCTGGATGATCACAATGTCCTTCTACCTGCTGCTGTAATTATTTTCTCACACTGGATTAGTCTTATTAAATATCGACATGTATTGCTTCTCCTGTTTGGGGAAGCCTTAGCGTCTGACCCCAATCCTCCATGGTCCCAAGCTGACTTTTCTCCCAACTGGCCCACTGCTTTCTACGCTGTCCACTCAAACGGATCCAATTGTGATCCAGCTGTGAGGCCCTGCTACAGCTTTGCTTTCTCATCTCAAGCTTATAATTATGACAGTCTCTCTTTTGGGATCTCTTCTCTTTCTAATTCTATAGATTCTACTCCCAAAACTTCTCTGTAAAAAAAAAAAAAAATTCAATGTTCCTGGCAAAGAATAGTATAACCCCTTTCTTCTCTCATAGTGCTTATATTTTTATCATCCCCTAACACAGCAAAGTCCACATTTTCACGTTAAACTATGTTTATTGAAGTCTGAATGTCTCTTACAATTTCCCAATGTACCATACACATAATGCGTGCCTAATAAATGTTTGTTGAAATCAAGTCAATAGTTAATATATGGGTTAATGGTGGAAATATGGAAAACTTGTGCTTATTACTTTATAGCCTCCTATATTTTGATATATTTTCCAAGTGTCTTAAATAAGAACTTATCAAGTTCAAATCAGAACTAAACACTAAATCTCTTGTAAACTCAGTTTTAAGCTGTGTGATGTCATGCACATCTCTTGAACCTAGGTACAGGGAGTGGATGGAAGACAATGATGGGGGAGGAAGGGAGGTGTGAATGGGAAGTAAATGCAGAGCGAATCATGTCCAGAAACTGGGTGAAGAAACCATAAAACAGACTAAAAAACGTTACCAAGCATATTGATACCTGAAAGTTCCTTCTCCATTACTCTTACTGAGTTATATTTGCATGCATTTTACCGAAGGTGATGGATTTGACAGAAGGTCCTAGAACACAACTCTTGTCTTTATCAATTTTTTTCATATTATTAAAAAGCTGTAATTTGATATTATGTGATTCAAAATTCCTTCTATCAATAACCATTCATTATACACTTCAGAAAATTAGGCTCTAAGGACATAGCCAATTTCAATGTGTAGACATGACTTTGGTTGGCCAAGACAACATCATGGTGAATGTTTTTTGCCAACCAAAGTAACAATTTCAAATGGATACAAAAGTTTTTGTCTTCAGTTCTCTTTTTGGCAGAAATTCTCTTAGAAAACATCAAAATGCTGATGGATCATTAGGAACATTCCCAATTGTAATATTTCTGCATAAAAAGTATTTAGGAATATTATTAATTAAATGGATATCCTTTGTTCAGTGAAACAGAAAATGTTATTGATGGACCAGCATTTGGCCTGTAAACCCATGCTGGCCCCAGGAAAAGATATGATGTGTTAAAAGTCCCCTAATGTTTGTGGTGTCAAGAGACAAGTTATTTTGCTTCTTTGATCTCAGAATCTGATGGCATTTACCTTTTCAATGTTTTGTTTGTTATTGTACATAACATATCTGCAATGCACTGTTTTGGGGAATTTCCATTAATATGGATATCTCAAACCTGACACAATCAAGGTAGCCTCACTGGAGAAAACTGCTGCCCACAGATAAAGAGGAAAAATAAAATAGGCTTGATTTTCCATTAAAATAAAAAGCCGGGTGCATGACCACCAATGAATTGCATTCTTCTGTTTTTCCTCCAAAAGTGCACATATAAAACTTCTGCTGATTTTCAATATTTCTAGCACACAGAGGTTCCTGAAAACTTCCAAAGAGCACAGGCAAGTTCTAAGGGCAGGTGGGGCAATAATCATGATTCTACTTCAGTGACCTGGCTCTTTCCTCTGTGCTGCCTACACCACAAGAAAATCTCATTTGAAAGTTACAATGAGTCCATGCTGAGTTTTGGCATTAGGTGCACCTTATATCTCAAATAGCTACCCTCCCTCTTTTTAAAGAACCACATTTGCTACTGAAAGAGAAATTAGAAAATTTTGAGAGTAAGAGACTGGATATGGAATAAAAGAATATGGATCCTGCTGCTGTAGGAAAATTGCTATGATTTCATTCCTTAACCAGATGTTCAGAGAGAGAGTGAGAGAAAGAGAGAGAGGGAGAAACATATTTCTTTGCCCTTTATATAATCTGATGGAGAAGCTGGGTTACTTTGCTTTGATACGCTGCATGTGATCAAACACGGGACTAGTGATCTAGAATCTCAGAAGAATCTCAGAAATACATCATACCTGTGGGACAGGCACGGGTATGAGCTAGCCCGTCCAACAGAGGAATACCGACAAATAGTAGGAACAGAGGAGAGTGGTTTATGGCAATGGGTGCAGAGCTGATGTACAAACACTTATACATTCCTTCTCCCTCCCAAGCTGCTACCCCATGATGGCTTGATTGAAAATCATGTAAAGATTTTTTTTTTAATCCTAAGTATCTTGCACCATCTCTGTTTCTTCTGAAAGGATCAGACTTTTCTTTCTTTCTTTCTTTCTTTCTTTCTTTCTTTCTTTCTTTCTTTCTTTCTTTCTTTCTCTTTCTTTCTTTCTTTCTTTCTTCTCTTTCTCTTTTCTTTCTTCTCTCTCTCCTTCTTTCTCTCTCTCCCTCTCCCTCACTCTTTCCTTCCCTCCCTCATTTCTCCATCCCTCCTTCTCTCCCTCTCTTCTTCTCGCCCTCTCCTTCTCAACTAGCTAACACATGTGTTATTCAATGTAACATGCTTTATTCAATGTAACACTGGAAGTCCTAATCATAGCAATTAGAAAAAAAGAAAAAGAAAGAAAGAAAAATAAATCCAAATTGGAGAGGAAGGAGTACAAGTGTCACTATTTGCAGATGATATGATATTATATATAGAAAACTCTAAAGAACTGTATTAGAACACTGTTAAGATATGATTTCTCTCATCTATGGAACATAACAACTAGGAAGATCGGTAGGGGAAGAAAGGGATAGAGAAAGGGGGGGTAATCAGAAGGGGGAATGAAACATGAGAGACTATGGACTATGAGAAACAAACTGAGGGCTTCAGAGGGGAGAGTGGTGGGGGAATGGGATAGACTGGTGATTTGTAGTAAGGAAGGCACATATTGCATGGTGCACTGGGTGTTATACGCAACTAATGAAGCATCAAACTTTACATCGGAAACCAGGGATGTACTGTATGATGACTAACATAATATAATAAAAAGACATTTAAAAAAAAGAATATCATATGAAAAAAAAAGAACACTGTTAGGATAAACCAATGTAGTTAAGTTTCAGGATACTAAATCAACGCACAAAAATCTGTTGTATTTTTATACACTAATCATAAACTCTCAGGAAGAGAGGTTAAGAAAACAATCACATTTATATTTGCATCAAAAAGAATAAAATACTTAGGAATGAATCTCATCATGCTCCTTGATTTCAACCTATATTACAAATCTCTAGTAATCGAAGCAGTATGGAAATGGCATAAAAACAGACACATAGATCAATGGAACAGAACAGAGAACCCAGAATTAAACCCATGCATATGTGGTCAATTAATTTATGATCTCTTCAGTAAATGGTACTGGGAAAACTGGACAGCCACATGCAAGAGAATGAAACTGGACAACTACATTGTACCATACACAAGTTACATTTAAAAATAATTCAAAATTAGGACTGCCTGGGTAGCTCAGTTGGTTAAGCAACTGTCTTCGGCTCAGGTCATGATCCAAGGGATCTGGGATCCAGCCCCACATCAGGCTCCCTGCTCAGTGGGGAGTCTGCTTCTCCCTTCTCTCCTGTTCCCCTTGCTTATTCTCCCCCCACTCTCTGTCAAATAAACAAATGAAATCTTAAAAATATGAAATTTTAAAAAATTAAAAACCAAAAATAACTCAAAATTACACAAAAATTAACTCAAAATGGATTAAAGACTTGAATGTAAGAACTGAAACCATGAAAATACTAGAAGTGAATGTAGGTGGTAACCTCCTTAACATAGATCCTGGTAATGACTTTTTTTTTTTAAATGATGTTTTATTATATTATGTTAGTCACCATACAGTACATCCCCGGATTCCGATGTAAAGTTCAATGCTCCATTAGTTGTGTATAACACCCAGTGCACCATGCAATACGTGCCCTCCTTACTACCCATCACCAGTCTATTCCATTCCCCCACCCCCCTCCCCTCTGAAGTCCTCAGTTTGTTTCTCATAGTCCATAGTCTCTCATGTTTCATTCCCCCTTCTGATTACCCACCCTTTCTTTATCCCTTTCTTCCCCTACTGATCATTTAACACTGACACCAAAATAAAAAAAGCAACAAGAGCACAATTAAATAAGTAGAACCACATCAAACCAAAAAGCTCCTGAACAGCAAAGGAAACCAACAGAATGAAAAAGCAACCCACTGCATGGGAGAAGATATTTGCAAATCATATCTCTGATAAGGAGCTAGTATTCAAAATATATAAAGAACTCATATAACTCATAACAAAAGTACACACAATCGTTTAAAAAAGGTGGGAAAATCTGAATAGACATTTTCCCAAAGACATAGATGGCCAGTAGGTACATGAAAAGATGTTCAACAACACTAATCATCATGGAAATCAAAACACTGTACCTGACACCGGTCAGAATGGCTATTTTCAAAAAGACCAAAGGTAATACGTGTTGGTAAGGAAGTGAAGAAAAGGGAGGCTTTGTGCACTGTTGGTAGGAAAGTAAATTGATGCAACCACAGTAGAAATACACAGTTTCCTCAAAAATTGAAGAAAAAACTACCATATGATCCATCAATTCTACTTCTGCACATATTCACTGAAGCATAGAGAATAGGCAAGGAAGGTATGGACACCATCTGGATGTCCATTGATGGATGAATGGATAAAGAAACTGGTCTACACACACACACACACACACACACACACACACACACACACAAACACGCTGGAATACTACTCAGCCACTAAAAGAGATTGAAATCTTACCATTAGCAACAACATGGATGGACCTTGAAGGCATTATGCTAAGTAAAATCAGTCAGGAAAAGCCAGACAAATTCCTTGTGATCTCTCTTATATGTGGAATCTAAATATATCTAAATTTAATAGATATAATCTAAATATATATATGAATCAAGCTCATAGTACAGACAACAGATTATTGTTTGCCACAGGACAAGATGGGGGTAGGAGAAATGTGTGAATTTTTTTTAACTTAAATGAATTTAATTAAAAAATACCTTTATTTTCAATCTTGACTGGAATCTGACAGACTGTAGCAAAGTCTAGACATTCATAGATTCCCAAGCAACCAATGAGTGAATGCAGAGAACAATTTCAAATGTGTCTTCAGTGGGGAGATGGAGCTGCAGACATGGTGGCCCAGGGCTGTCAGGCAACCTCACAGACCGTTGGATTGTGAGGACGAGGGTCACCATGGTGGCTGAGGGCGTGTCAAAGGCAGAAGATGGCCAAAGAAAGGTGCCTTGAAAAGTCACTTCTGTGCAGCGCAGAAGTCATAAAGAAACAAATGAAAAAGACAAGAAATAAAGACCACCCAGACATTGGCAAATATAAGTCTGTCCTACTTGTATTGTGCCAAATTCTCACTAACACTTCTAAGCTGCTGAAAAATTATAGGGGCAACAATAGAGTGTGGTTTTAGTCTTGAAAAATGAAAATTCCAAAGTGAGAGAAGCACAGGATATCATTTCACAGATGAGGAAATAATGTTATGACCTCGTACATGTCAGCTATATGTGTGGGAAGAAAAACTTACTTTGACAGAATAAACTTCTCAGACCCAAGGGCTCAGTGAAACCCTCTGAAGGGTGATGGCCCTGCTAGGGATTTACTTGTCAAGGATTTGTAAGTTCCTCTTCAGGAAGCTGGCCTGAATCATTTCCAATAGGAAAGCAAATATCTGCTATTCCTCAAGACAGACTTAGATTTGATTTTGCATCTTCTAGTTCAGGGAAAGGGAGGTGTACTGACGATGTCTTACTTAGAATTGTATCTGACTGGTGGCACCTGAGTGGTTCAGTTGGTTAAGCATCTGACTCTTGATTTCAGCTCAAGTCATGATCTCAGCATTGTGGGATCAATCCCTGAGTTGGGCTCCATGTTGGGCATAGAGCCTGCTTAGAATTCTCTCTCCACTCTCCCTCTGCACACCCCTCTCCCCTGTATCCACTCTTTCCAGAAAACAAACCAAAAAAACACAAAAAAACCCCATATGTGCCCACCTCAGTTTAGTGGAAGGTCTTATCAATCTATGTAAATATGCTATATTGGCTGACTTGGAGACCAATCATCTGGCAGAAGAATGTTTTGAATCGGATAAAATTAGATTTGCAGATCTGCTAGGAATTACATACTTCTTGAAAACATAGAACAAATGTTTGTCAATGGAACAAGGACCAAATTGACTAATGACCAAAGCTAATCCTCACAGGAAGGATTGCTAAACAGGTCATGTTAGAGTCTAACTCCGAACAAACTAAAACTAAGCATAGAGATGCAAAAGGAAGGGGCGCCTGGGCGGCTCAGTAGGTTAAGCATCTGCCTCTGGCTCAGGTTATGATCCCAGGGTCCTGGGATTGAACCCCACATCCAGCTCCCTGCTCAGTGGGGAGTCTGCTTCTCCTTCTCTGGAGCTCTGTGATCGCTCTTGCTTTCACTCTCTCTCAAATAAATAAATAAATAAATAAATAAATAAATAAATTCTTAAAAGAGAGAGAGACACGCAAAAGAAAGAAAACAAAGAAAGAAAAGCTAACAGAGAGAGGAAATTGAAATCTGTACCAAAGCATTAAGGAAGCAAAAGTGAAAATGAAACAAAAGAAAAACAAACAAAAGTCTATTCCAAAAAAACAAAGAAAGAAAATTGGATGGATACATCAGTTCAAGTATTGTTAACAATTTCAACTTGATACTGGATGTTCATCTAACCCTTCTCAGGAAAAATAAAATGAGCAAGTATTCTAAAAAAGAAGAAAACAAGTAACAATGAATCTGAAAGGAGTGTCTGTGAATCAAGTACTTTGGGAAGTGATTTTGATGACTTCTACTGGCCCTAAAAACACTTAAAATACATTCAAAATCTCACCAGCCAATCATGCAGGAGCCCAATTGCCAAGCCTTGATCTAAATGAGCATGAAGATGTATGCATTAGGGACACCTGGTGGCTGAGTCAGTTAAGTGTCTGCCTTCGGCTCAGGTCATGATCCCGGGGTCCTGGGATCAAGTCCCACATTGGGCTTCTTTCTCCGTGGGGATCCTGCTTCTCCCTCTGCCTGCTTCTCCCTCTGCCTGCTGCTCGCCCTGCTTGTGCTCTCGGTCTCTCTCTCTGACAAATGAATAAATAAATCTTAAAAGAAAAGAAAATAAAATGTATCCATTAGAAAGACTGAGCATGGGATATTGGGAGTGGTCGTTGAAGCCCTGAACAGTGGCATTTATCAGAAGCTCTCTACAGGACCCTACAGGTAAATATAACCCTTTAAAAATACCTTTTAAAAAGACTCAGATCTCTCTGTACTGTCAAGGTTGAAAAGGCAAAAATGCATAAATCAGAAACAGATACACAGAGACTAAAAAGAAATTTAGTTAGGAGAAATTCAAATGCTAACTAGTAAATCAGTATATTTGATAATACTTCTCCATAATGTCCATTCTGCAGCATCCCAGCAAATCCGTAGAAACTTTCTTAATGAATGAACTGCAGCATTCTATCCCCAAAGCATCAGAAATTACTTAGGCATATCTTTTTTAAGACCAACATTTGCTGCTTTGCTTGGAATATCCCACAATCTACAAGGCAATGAGTGGATTTTAGCAAATCACTTCAAATTCTTCACTTCCTTCAGTTTATGAACTGTGGCATTTAGACTCTCTGAGCCACCCATCTATTGAGATGTTGTTGGGTTGTCTGGGATATAGTCTCATCTCAGTGTCCCTAACACATTTTTAGGGAAACTAGAGAAATCTGCCTTTATGAAAACAGACAAACAAACAAAGAAACTGAGAAAGATGGAACGTTCCAAACAAAAAAAAACCCTTACTACCTCACCAGCAGACATTCACCACTTACCCCATCTTTACCTAGAGGCTGTCACCAATGTCTCCTTATCTGCTCTGCTGAAAATCAGAAAGTATGTTTTTCCTCCAAAAAAGAAGAAAGAAAATCCAGCAGTGTCTTTGCCTAAGAATAGGTCCACAGCCAGTGTGAACTAGAAGGAAGACACACTAGCCTTGAAACAGAGAAGAGGGGATTCTTTTATAGACTTATGTTTCTCGAATTCTATTTTCAAGAAGAAAGAGACTCTAAACAGAGTTCTAACAAAAAAAAATAATAATACAGTAAAGCTTTTTTGTTGGATACCATTGAAATTCATCCCACACAAACCCCATTTCTCAAAGGGAGAGTCCGTAAGAGAGCACAGGTGGGTCACCATGTGGCCATACGACATTCTCTTGAGTGAATTCTACAGATCATGAACATTACTTCAAAACTATACTTAAACTATGTCTTTTATTTTAAACCTTTTATGGATTTAGGCTATTTTTCTTTTGAATAATAAATGTCTTCTTAAGCACTGTAATAGTTTAAATTCCTTTTAATGTCCAAATCCTTAATTTTAACTGAAATGTATCTTATATAACTGTTTTGGGAAGTAATAATGATTATTAAAATGAAGATATTTCAATTACAAGCTCTTGGAATCCTTATTTTTCCCTTAAGTGGGGGAGCTGAAGTGAATGATTTTTGAAGATAGATTGGGGATCTTTTGAAACTCTGTACTGTAATATTAGGGCAAAATAAATGATTGATTTTCATTGTGTGCTGCACTCTTTGTGGGTTCCTCATCACTGGGTATAAGATTATCTGGGCTGCCATAACAAAATGCCGTGGACTGGGTGGCTTACACCAGAGAAACAAACCTTCAGTCCATAACAGAGATCCTGGTCAGAGAACTCAGCTAGGGCTTGGGAGCTGGTGTCGGACCGCCTCTGAATCCTAAGATCTAAGTGTCCATCATTAAAGTGATCCCTTAGCAAAAACTATAATTACTATACCAAGGATTTTCAAGATACTGTCCTTATTTAGTAAAAAATTTCCAATATGAGATGTTCGAATGCCAAGGACTTTTGAATTTGTTTTATATAAAGCTTTGGATCAAGTAATAAGAGGGAATTAATTCATTTAGAAAATCGATAGCCTATATTTGTATATATCTTTTTATACTTACTTTCAAGCAATTATAGTCTATCCATTCTTAAAGAGTGATATAATTCTGTATAAGATTAAAAACAAAGCGAAACAAACAAACCAAAAAGCCCCAGGCAGAGATCAAGCTCCACCCATGAAATGGTTTTCAGTGCCTGCCTGTGGCTTCCATTCTGAGCTCAGTTTCTGGACTCTGGTGACCCAGCTCCACTTCCCATCTGCATTCTGCCTCTTCCTCTGGCTCATTTGGATTTAAGCTACCTCCTTCATGGGATGTCTGGGTGACTCAGTCAGTTAAGCTGCTGCCTCAGCTCAGGTCATGATCCTGGGGTCCTGGGATCGAGCCCCGTGTCTGGCTCCCTGCTCATCAAGGAGCCTGCTTTTCTCTCTGCCTGCTGCTCCCCCTGCTGTGGTCTCTCTCTCTTTCTGTCAAATAAATAAATACATAAAATGTTTTAAAAAATAAAAATATAAACTCCCTCCCTCAGACTTCTCATATGCATTTGCTGGTGTAGTTATGTTCTGTGATCGATAAATAGAGCCTCATCTGAAGAATCAAACAATGCATTGCATCAGTGTAAAAAGCAGAACTTGGAAAGCCTTCTCTCACGCCTCTCCATAGAAGCAGGGACGCTTTGGCTGGAGGATATCTTCTTCTTTTTTTTTTTTTTTCCTTTTCAGCAGCTGGGCATCTTTCAGACCCACTGTTGACTCTGCGATTCTGAGATGGGGAGAAGAGAAACGAGTTCACACTGTTGCCTGCAGTCCCATCACCACCCGCACTGGACACAGACGGCCGGCTGAACCCACCCATGGGAATGAGCCCTAGGATCACTTGCTTGCTCTAAATCTTCACCATTTAGTGTGGTGCCTGGCCCATAATGAATATTCTAGAACTGTGGAGTAGATAAACAGATGAATGACAATAACCAGACAAAATGCCCTGTGGGTCCATTTGAATAAACTGCTTGAAAGATCAAATCAATTATAATTTTAATCCTAGTAAACCTCCTGTTTGTTTTATTAATAACGCTAAGCCAAGGGAGCTTTTCTTTTTATTATTGTCATAGCAAGCATTATTTTACTGTATTCATTAGAATAGTACAGATTTTAAATCCTTGAGATTAAGGATTACACATCGTTTTCGCCTCCTCCTCACCTGACCGCCCGCTGCTGATGCTGTGAGACGATTTGAGAGAGTAATCTTAAGAAGCCAAATATTTAAGTACAACTTTCTTTAATGAAATATTTGCACCCATTAATTATACTTCTATTACTATAGAAAATTTTGCCAATAGAAATGCTCCTAAGGGGGGCACCGGGGTAGCGCAGTCGTTAAGCGTCTGCCTTCGGGTCAGGGCATGATCCCGGCGTTCTGGGATCAAGCCCCACATCAGGCTCCTCCGCTTGGAGCCTGCTTCTTCCTCTCCCACTCCCCCTGCTGTGTTCCCTCTGTTGCTGGCTGTCTCTCTGTCACATAAATAAATAAAATCTTTTAAAAAAAATGCTCCTAAGGGAACTCGGTTACAAATTTCATCTGCTCTTTTTACTAAATAAATAAATAAGAAATAAACACACACTTTTGTTAGGATTATACATAGGACTTTTGGTGCACTTATGCCTGCAAATTTGGTTGCAGTCTTTGGAATGTGCATTTGAGAATGAGAATTTCTTATTAAAAAAAAAGAAAGGGAAAGAAAAGAAACAGCCCGCAAGAGGCTGCGATTTCATTGTCTAACGTGTGGTAATCTATCTCCAGAAAATTCTCAGAAAAATCTGAGAGTGCATCTTATTTTATTTTTTCTCAAGTGTGCTTTTTCATTTAGCTAAATTGCACTTACATTTTTTAAATTGAGATATAATTGACATATAACATTGCATTTAGTTTCACCACATAATGATTTGATATTTGTATGCGTTATAAGATGATTGCCATGATACATTTAGTTAACATTCATCACCACTCACAGGTTCAAATTAATTTTTTTTTCTTATATTGAGAACTTTTAAGATTTACTGTCTTAGCAACTTTCAAACATAGGGTCAGTAATGTTAATTATAGTCCCCACAACCACATGACTGAGGTTTTTTTTAACTGGAAGTTCATACTTTTTGACCCCCTTAAGGCCTTCTAAAGCATTTACACGTTTCTTTTTGTTTCTTTTTTACACTGAGATCATAAGTATGTGTATGCATGTAAACATGTGTGTGCGTGTGTTCACACAGAACAGGAGAGAGAGAGCAACGTAGAGAGAAGAGAAAGGAAGAGAAGAGTTTTCCTGTCTTTCGCTACTGCTGTTGAAAACATATCGTGGTGTTTCTAAGATAATACCCATAGTTCTCTGTCATTCTTATTAAAGTCGCATAATAGTCCCTCCTATGGGCTCACTGCTCTCCTTCTTGACTGGAATGGTGTATTTCAGTCACTTATTTATTAATTTCTATTATAGAGGATCTTGCAATACATTTATTTAAATGGCTGTGCCCTCATTTGCATTTCTGTAAAATAAATCCTTGTACTTTTAAACACTGCTTCCTGATCACAAGCCCCCAGGGACCTCCCCTCACCCACAGTGGTGCTGGCACAGCTCCCCCAATGCCCCTGGGCTCGCCTATCACCCCCTCCCCCATGTTGCCAGCCCTTCTGTGCACACTTGCATGTGTAAGGAGGGGCACTTTGCATTATGTACTGGACGTTCCAATCATTTCTTCCAAAAAGATTCTGTTTATAATTTCGTCTCATTTACTATTAGGTTGCTTTTCTCTTCTATTGGTTTCTGGAAGAACTTTGAATGTATGATTTTCTTGCCATCTGGTTTAGACTTTGTAGTTTATCATTGTGTTCATATGTCAGGCAGGACATCCAAGGAGAAAAAGTTCCTCATCTCAGACCCTTCCCAGTTGTGTGGCTGGGTAATAACACATGCACACACACGTTTACTGTGCACACGTACCTGTGATCCCTTAATACAAAATAAGTGTCAAGAAACAAATAAGCAGGGGCGCCTGGGTGGCACAGCAGTTAAGCATCTGCCTTCGGCTCAGGGCGTGATCTCGGTGTTATGGGATCGAGCCCCACATCAGGCTCTTCCGCTATGGGCCTGCTTCTTCCTCTCCCACTCCCCCTTTGTGTTCCCTCTCTCGCTGGCTGTCTCTATCTCTGTCGAATAAATAAATAAAATCTTTAAAAAAAAAAAGAAACAAATAAGCAAAAACGTGTGTGTAAATGCTTGAGAGAGCCTGTCAAAACACCCACACCTTGGGAAAGGAGTGAGAGGGAGCTTGTCAAGTTTTGCTTGGTTGAATTTCTGCCTGAACATTTGAGTCTAGACATAATTGGTGTGTTCTCTTCTAGAAACTTACAAAGTGATTGAGGGGGAGAAAAGACTGTGATGTGTTAATGATAGAAAACAATACAAAACAATGTAAAATTAACTGCTGATATGTTGGTTTGAGAATCAAAGGACAGTAATGTAGATTTAATAATATTTAAATCATGAAATTTTGTGAAATGAATGAAATCACTTACAGAATGACATTTGGAAGCAAATGAGAGTTAATAAAACTTATAAATAATAGGCAAAATTGTTTTATCAGTCGATATTACAGATTAAATATAATAGAGTTTTCAAAAAGCAACAGGAACAAAAGCTAGTGTAACAGCAGTGGGGCATTTCGCACTTAGTCGCAGACAATCTGATCTCCAGTGATTCTCAAAAATGAAAGACGGATTTGGTAAGAATATTTCATAATTTTTGAAAACATAACACATGATGTAGAAATCACTGGAAAGAAAAAAATCATAACTTTCCTTGTATTATTATTACAACTGCGTTGAATCAGAATCTGAAAGTCCTATCATTTCCATTTTAAATAATTTTCAAAGAAGCAGAAAGCAGAGTGGAATGTGACCCTGTCTCCTACACTCAGCAATGCAAATAGCAAATAGGAAAAGGGACACTGAAGAACTCTCCCAGGCCCATATATAAAAATCTCACATTAGGGTTTTCAGGTAGGTAGCCATTGTGTCTCCGATACATCTCAGAGAAGAAAGGGAAAAAAGAAAAAAAAAAAAAGAGAAAGTTAAGAACAGATCCTAAATATGAAGGGAATCATTGCATTTGATGAAAAGAAAGAATGATAAAATAGTTTAAAACACTCAAGGAACAGAAATAAGTACAATAAAACAGAAATATTTTAAGTAAAGGAGTTAATAAAAGAAAATGACGAGACTCTGGATAATGAAGCAATATCTCAGGTATTAAAAATTGTTTTATGACAAAGCTACTTTTAAAAATCTTAAACTTTCATGTGAGACTTTGCTGTATAAATGCTCATGTGAATGGCTTCTGTTCATCCCTGGGGCTGAAAGACATTTTCTCCTGTATGTTGAGCATTATTTTT
Source organism: Ailuropoda melanoleuca (assembly GCF_002007445.2). Classification (NCBI taxonomy): domain Eukaryota; kingdom Metazoa; phylum Chordata; class Mammalia; order Carnivora; family Ursidae; genus Ailuropoda; species Ailuropoda melanoleuca. The sequence continues at coordinate 115,398,297 of NC_048218.1, read as the reverse complement.
CCACACGATGTCCCCTTTTATACTTACAGTCATTTATCTTTGAAAATAAATATTTCTGCCACCTTTGATTTACACACACACACACGCTCACATACACAATTCAACCTATTACTACTCAATATTAATTACCAAAGCATTGCATGTGATCACTTTTACAAGATGACTTGCGTGTGACAGGACGCTCTACCATGGAGTTTATAATGAGGTGCCTTCTCTCTGTTCGCTGAGACAGTGTCTCACCCAAAGCATTAGCAGTGAAATTAGACAAATGTGCAGAGAAAGTGAGTTACCCATTCATGCCTGATTTCCTCTTGCTTCTCACAGAAGACAAGTCTGCATCATGAGAGGGCCCCGAGCCCCAGGTCCAAGAAGGGCGATGACAGGAGTTCCGTTCCTCGAGACATGTATCCCGAAATCCAGAAGTGGGGGCTCCCAGGGATGATGAGCTCGGGAGCCCTGTTCCCCTGCTCTGCCATTCTGATTTGGGAGCATCTTCCTCTTGGACAGAGAGTTGTGGCAGTTCCCAGCACACGCAGGCACCCAGGAAACAGAGCGGCATGTTTTAGAACAAGTCTATGAAGGAAGAGAATCTTTCCTAGAACCTCCTCAGAAAACTTCTCCTCAAGACCCCTAGACCAAGGCAGGTTACCTGCAGACCTCAAGCGCTCCCTCGCAGGGGGCTGGTTTGGGTTAATCGTGGTTTGCACGCATGTTTTCTATAAGGTAAAGGGTGGCGGTGCTGTGGGAGGGAGGCAGTGTGTCAGCAGCTCCTCTTATCTGTTGTGTCAAATAAGCTTTAACGTTTTTTAGCAGGTGATTATTTATGCTAATATTTTTGTATTATATTCTTTTGCTTCTTTGCACTCTGAAATGTGTAATGTTGGCTTGGTCATTTAATAAATGAATATATATCGCAGGACCTAGAGATACAAATTGAAATGGGGAAGGGAGAGCCTGGGAAAGCACATCTGAATAAACTCTCAGAAATTCCTATGTATCAAGGAACAGCCTACAGTAGCCAGCTGTTAATATATGACCAGCCTGGACCACAAATCGAGATGCATGTCTCCTACCTGCTGCCCTTTGAACTTCATGGATAAAATGCTCCGTTACCCTTAAAAATAGATGCATTTTTTCATTAAATATTTAACCTTGAAGTCAAGCCTGTTACAGTCTTTTTGCCTAAAGTGTGTGTGTGTGTATGTGTGTGAGTGTGTGTGTGTATGAAAGTGTTTCATAGATCATAAAACCCAACAAATTCTGTCCTTGAAATGGTCCCATGCCAGGGAGGAGGACACAAGACATCCTTGAAACCAAGTCTTCAAGGACACATCTACACACACACACAGGCATGGCAGAAATCCCGTGTGGAAGAAAAACTTTCTCCCAGAATAATTGTGAAAACATGCCATTGAGACAAACTGTTGAATTCCACTGTTTCCCATACAAGGTGTGAACGGGCCCCTGCAGGGCCCACCCTCCAAGTCTTAGAGGCCACATTTCTGATCTCATGGAGGAAGACCAGGATTCCAGCAGGAGTTCCTGACACCTTCTTACATTTGACCTCAAACGTGTCCGTGTGGATGCCATATGCTCTCCCTGGGCCTCAGGGCTGCAGCTAGCCCAGGATGCTTCGTTTGCTTTGTCCCTTTCTGTCTGACCAGCACATCACTGAGGTTTGGAAGGGGACTGGTTGGGTTTAAATGCATCCATAAGTTAGCAGCGCCTCTCACCTGTCACCTGTGGCTGTCATTAAAGGTCTTTAAAGGCCTGAGGTTGTAGCTGTGTTTCTAACCCTGGACTATCCCACCAGTCACCCTCTTGCAGAAGAAATGTTCCTTCTCCAGGGTGTGGAGTTAAGGGGAAACGCAATGCCTCCTCGATCAGCATCCCATCTGGAAGGGTGTCAACCCCTCACCCGCACTGGGCTTCCTCTATGCAGACTTGCGGAGGAACCCCACTTCCTGCTTTGCTCTGCTCCTGGTCAGTTTACTGGAACTGGTTCTGCCCATCTTGTTTCTTGTTTATTTGTTTATTGAGGATGAGGTAAAGTGGGGGGTGGAGGTAAAGCAAATGCATGGATAATAAATCTAACTCTGGACAATAGTGGGAATTAGGGAGGCTTGGGGGTCTCAGTCGTTAAGCATCTGCCTTCAGCTCAGGTTGTGATCTCGAGGTCCTGGGATTGAGCCCCACATGGGCTCCCTGCTCAGCAGGAAACCTGCTTCTTCCTCTCCCTCTTCCCCTGCTTGTGTTTCGTCTCTTGCTGTCTCTCTGTCAAATGGATAAATAAAATCTTTAAAAAAAAATAGTAGGAATTGAACTTAGAGGGATAATCAATTATGGCGTTAGAATGAGCACATAGGTCTGTTCAATTCCAAAGCACACTGCACCAACCAGCTCATACTCTAGAGGCCTGTAAATAAAAAATCCCATTTCTAAGTGCTCAGGAGATCGGGTTACAATATGCAAGGAGAGAGTGGTCAACTGGCTTGATTCTTTTGTTTTATTGGTGTTTTATAATTTTAATTCCAGTATAGTTAACATACAGTGTTACATTAGTTTCAGGTATGATACAGAGACTCGACAATTGTGTACATTACTCAGTGCCAACTGGCTTTCTTCTGGGGAAAGGACCTCTAGCTTAGTCTTAATGGATTAACATTTATTAGGAGAACAAAGTAAAAAAAGACTAATTCCAGAAGAAAAAGAGTAGGATCAAAACACAAAGTCAACAAAACAACTCGTTTGAAGATCTGTGAGCAATTTGATATGCTGAAGAACATTATTAATACAGGACTATGGTAGTAGGTAAGAACAGGGACATAGGAAACAGATGTTCTCCAATATCTGCATTAATCGGGTCAGGCTGGCATAACAAAATACCAGAGGCTGGAAAGCTTCAACAGATGACTGGTATTTTCTCATAGCTCTGGAGGCTGGGAGTCTAAGACCAGGGTTCTCTCTGAGGCCTCTCCTTTTGGCTTTTGGGTGGCTGCCTTCTCACTGTGCACGGGGCAAGCTCTTGGTGCCTCTTCTTGTAAGGACGCTAATACTATTAAATCTAGGTTTCACCCTTATGACTTCATTTAACCTTAGTTTCTTCCTGATGGGCCCTTTTTCCAAATACAGTCACATGGGGGTTGGGCTTAGACATATGAATTTTGGGGTGACACAATTCAATCCATAGGGTTCGAGCCCTGCTCACCGCAATTCATGTCCTTCTCACATGCAGAACACATTCATCCCATGCCAAACATCTTAACTCATTCCAGCATCATCTCTAAAGCCCAAAGTCTCATCTGAATGCTATGCAGGTGAGACTCATGTCCCTGAGTGCACAGGTGACCCTCCAATGACAGCTTGGGCTGAGTTTTTGACAAAGAAATGGGAAAAAAAAAAAAAAGAGCAGACAAATTTTTGAGGCCTGAAGGGAGTAGAATTCACAAGATTTAGGGGCCAGCTTATTTGGAGAATCAGAAGAAATGGAAGTCCCCTAGGTCATCCAGGTCTCTAGCTTAGATGAGTTACTATGTGGTGTAAACATTAATCACACACAATGGGAGGAGAATAATCATGGGGAGATAATGGATCTGGTGAGAAGGCACGTGCAACTGTTGCTTTCACTTTTTCCTATAAATCTCCAAATCTAATGCATAGCTAATAAAGTATATCAATTTATTCCCTGTATTTTATCAGCCCTTTCTGACCCCATACTTGCTAGCTGTGGGAATCTCCATCTATATGGGTTCGTGACAAACTATAGTCTGAGTCATTGAGAAAATAAATGGCACTATATTGTAAGATCCTGTCTAGAATTTGAAATTTGGACATTACTCTATTGCCCTAGGTCAGAAATATGCAAGGTGAGCTCCTCAAACTTCTTTTGTAAGGTAATCTTTAGTCTCTGTGTTGTCCGGACTGGGCTTCAGCTCTGGCTCCTGACCTCAAAGTAGACTTCTCAAGGCTGAGGAGCAGGGTGAACAAGATGACCTATTATTCTCTCGCTTTTGAGGGTTCACATCTGTCCTCCCCTTGGAGTATAGGCTGGGATTCTGCTTTAACCGAGGTGTCAATCTGCGTCGACCCTCTCACACACGTGCAGGTAGACACAGTCCTACACGCCTACGCTGTGGGTTCTTCTACCAAGACGATGCTGGGCTCAGAACGACCGCCGTCCTAGACTCCTGTAAATCCTCTCCCTAGACAGAACCCCTTGGCTGAAGATATCACCCCATGTCAATACAGGTAGGTTTCTTTTTCCTGATTTGACGCCATTATCTAAACTGCACTCCTAGGGGACATCCTTTATTGTTCAATCAGCGCCTGCAGGTGAAGTTCCTCTAATCTTCTAAGTCCAGCTTAGTCAAGGTCAAGGTTATACGGACAAATGTTATGGTAAATATTGAAAGAAATCTTTGTTTCTAAGATGTGAGGATTCTAAGTTTAGACTTTATTAGTATATTTGTACCTCGCTGTTTTCTTAGCCATAAGAAAACTTTAATGTTAGAGAAAAATGCCAAGTGAGTAGACTGTGTACAAAAAGAAGTCTCCATACAGATGATTTCAAATGTTATATGAATAATGAATGTTAAGTATTTTGGTTTTCCTCAGTTTTTTTTTTTTTAAACGTGCACCAAGTATTTTATCTAGTTTATTCTTATTTGACCTTAAATGATAGTGAATAAACAACCCCTAATTGAGAGTCTATTACAAATCACCTGGAAAATAAACATATTACATTACAATTTAAAAATTAAGACTAGGAAATGTACCATTTGGTCTGTATGCAACTCAGCATCCCACTTGCATTCTGAGTCCGTCCGCCCCTGATAGATTTCGTGATGACTCTAAAACATAAAGCATTAATAGGAGTGATTATCTCATTTGGAACCATTGCTTTAAAGCAATTAAAATTTTAATAGTTTTTTCTGCTCTTTTGGACTCAGGGATGTATAAAATAAGAATATTAATGAATAAAGAGATACCCTCTAGAAAAATTTCCTTTTGAGTCCCAAAATAATAACTGCACTATCAGCGATAGGTACTTTCAGGTTTTATAATAGGGCTATAATGGAATATAATTTTATTAAATATTTTTGTTATTTGGTTAAATATTTTGCCTACCAATTTTTATGTGCACCATTTTATTGTCTAATTAGAATGAAAGTGTTTAATTATTGCCATAAAATGTTAGTTCAAAACAAAGTAATACAATTCTATTAGTGAAAAAAGAGGCAAAAAAAATTAGAAGCTAAAGGTAGAGTCTAAACTACTCATAAAATAATGATAAAAACACTGTGAATATAGAAACGGGAATTTTATTCATTTTTTTTCTTCTGAAGAACTTTAGAATTATAGCAAACATATTTATAAACATATTACTTTTTGAAATACTTAGTTCATGAGAAGGTTACCAGGGCCGTTCCTGTCCAAACATGTCTTTCCAGTGAAAGGAAACACAAGAGAAATTCATGAGTGGATAGCTATCAAGAAGGAATATTTTTAAGTTTAACATATTGATCTTTTGTTTGATTGATGACATTCATTATATCCAGTAATACAGAACAGAGGGTTAGAGAAGCAGCAGACTTTATGCTTTTCCTGCCTACATGCATCTTCTTTGGGTAACAGTATTCAGATCTGCCTTTGAGAAACACCCCTTGACCATTCTGTCCCCAGGTCTGACGCCTGACTGAGGGCTGGTTCTGTCCTGTCTAGGAGCCTGACAAGATGATGGGAATCACTTCAAGATTTAAATCTTAGCAAAGTGAAAACATTGTACCTCCAAAAACAGCAGTCAGAAAATTTGATTCTGACAATGGTGCCCCTAAAAGACTTCACTTTAGGGTTTTCCTGGTTCCTGTTTTCTGTAAGCCGGGATTGGAGTTCATCAACCATCCATTTCCTTCCAATAAAGTGTTCCCTTGTGTTGGGAAGAGCTGGATTCTGTTCCATGTAACCAAATAATCACAAATACTACACAGCTACATGGAGTCCTTCCTTCCGAAATGCTTGAGAGTAGATATTGGTTTCCAGAAATGATTGAAATAGAGCTAGTGCATATGCCTCCACTATACAAAAAGGCAAGCAGGCACACAGTGAGAAAAGCAACCTCAGGGAAACTAGAATTGATGGCACTTAGAACTCAAAGTCTGATCTCTGCTCAGATCTTGCTACACATGTGACCTCGAATCAATCATGTAACCACTACTTTTACCAGTAGTAGGGATAACAAAGGCGGGCTATTTCCTATGAACATTGTATTTACAGTGCCTTATGGTTTTGGCACACAATTTTTGCTCTATGAAGATTTTTTAAATGATTAAAATTGTATTCTATTTACCACTTAGTAGGTAAGAGAGTTGTGGTGGATGTCTGTCATCCTTTTGTCTGCTTAACGTCTTAACCTCACGCTTTATAAACCTTGTTCAACAAAACAACCCATCAACACACAATTGACTATAGATTCTGAAAGTGACTGAGATAAGCTTTGAGCAATGTTTTATGAACAAGGACAAGGGAATGTGGGCCCGAGTTCCACACAATCTCATGAACCCACCTTGGACTATGAATCAGGATTGTGGGATGCAAAGAGGCAGGAACCACCAAAAAATGTTCTGTCCAGGCAGTGCTGTGCAGGACCACACTGGGAGTGTGGAAGGGGACAGCAGGTGGGTGTGCAGCACAGGCTTATTCCAGAATTTGATGTGGTGGTAGGACTGGTGGCGGTTACAGAGGTCCCCACAGGATTCTACTTGTGATTTGGGCCCCTGAAGCAGCTTCATGAGCCCCGAGTCTGGCTCTCTGGCTCTCTTGGCACAGTTCTCAAGAGCAAATGTTCTCAAGGTTCCCTGGACTAGCAGCATCAGTATCACCTGGGAACTTGATGGAAATGTAAACTCTCAGTCTGACTTCATACCTACTGATCAGTAACTTTGGGAGTTGGCCAGCGGGGGGAGGGGGTGAGAGAAAAGCAACCAGTAAATTCTCATGTCCTCCAAAGAAATCTGACAAAGGTTCCAGTTTGAGAATCACTGGTCCAAGAGCACAGGTTTGGGATTAGGGGAGCCTGATTTAAATATTTGCCACCTACTGTTTGCATGTATATGTGATTTTTTGCACATTATTTAATCTTTCCATCTTTCACTTTCTCATTAGTAAAGTAAGGATAGTAATTCCCGTCTTGTAGGGTTTCATTGGCACACATTATGTACCAAATAAATATTAGTTGCCTTTATCCAATAGTCACTTTATACGTTTATACTGTGCACAAATATCTGGAGTATGTTTATATTGCTTGCAACTGTTAACAGATGATACAAGGATCAGAAAACAAAAATGTTTAACCACAACTCTGACATCTTAGAGTTCATAAATATTCTCTCCTGTGTAATTTTTTGGAAGAATTTTAAAAAGATTGGGTTAATTCTTCTTTAATTTTTTTTTTTTAGAATTCACCAGTGAAGCTATCTGGTCCTGAGGTTTCATTTTTTGAGAGGGTTTTGATTACTGATTAAATTTCCTTACTAGTTATAAACTTGTTATTTATTTTTATTAGTAATCCAATTAATAAATTGCATGTTTCTAGGATTTTGTTAATTTCTTCTAGGTGATCCAATTTTTGATGTAAACTTAACCTCTTATAATTCTTTTTATTTCTGTAAAGTTGGTAGCAATGTCCCCTCTTCATTTCTGATGTTAGCTATTTGAGTCTCCTCTCTTTTTTTCTTACTCAATTGATTTACTCTAATAGTTTGTCAAATTTGTTGATTTTTTCCAAAAACCTACTCTTGGTTTTGTAGATTTTCTGTTCTTTTAAAAATTCTTAATTTTGTTTATCTCTGTTCTAATTGTTGTAATTTTCCTCTTTCTTCTGGATTTCAATTTAGTTTTGTTCTTTTATTGCTAGTTCATTAAGTTGTAAATTTGGGTTATCAGTTTGAGAATCTTTTTTTTTTTTAAACGAGAAAATGTACAGCTGTAAATGACCCTTCTAGCATTGCTTTCACTATATCCCATAAATTTTGATGTGTTGCATCTTCCATTCCATCTGTCTCACAATAGTTTCCTACTTCCCTTGGGATTTCCTCTTTGACCTACTGGTTGTTTAAGATGGTGTCCAGTTTTCCTTCTGCTCTTGATTTCTATTTTCATTCCATTGTGGTTGGAACAGGTACTTTGTGTGATTTCTCTTTTCTAAATTTATTAGTTTGCTTTTCAACTTAGCATATGGATTATCCTACAAAATGATCCATGTGCACTTGAGAAAAATGTGTATTCTGATGTTAAGTGTTCTGTGTATGTCTGTTAAGTTTCATTGGCCAGTAGTAGTCATTCAAGTTCTCTATCTCCCTATTGGTCCGCTATCGGCCTGTTGTGTCCATTATTAAAACTGGGCTTTTGAAGTTTCCCACTATAGCAAAGGGAGAGGGAGAAGGCGATTCCCTGCTGAGCAGGGAACCTGAGGCTGGGCTTGATCCCAGGACCCCAAGATCATGACCTGAGCTGAAAGCAGATGCTTAAACTACTGAGCCACCCAGGCACCCCTGATGTTGACAATTCTACATGATATAATTACTCCTTTGTTTCTTAGAACTGTTTTTACTTAAAATCTTCTCTGTCTGATATTTGTATAGCCACTGCTGCTGTCCTTTGGAAACTATTTGCATGGAATATACTTTTCCATCTTTGACATTCAGCCTAATTGTATGCCTACATCTAACATGAGTCTCCTGTAGACAGTACATAGTTGGATCCTATTTTTTATCCATTCTTCCAATCTCCGTCTTCTGATTGAGGAGTTAAGTGCATTATATTTGAAGTAATTACTGAGAGGGAAAAAATTTACTATTGCCATTTTGTTTTCTATTATCTGTATATCTTATAATTTTTTTGTCCATCTGTTCCTCCCTTACTGTCTTCCATTACATTTAGTTTCTTTTTTTTTTTTTTGTAGTGACATGGTTTGATTCCTTTATTATTTCCTTTTATGTACATTGCACAGATATTTTCGTTGTGGTTACCCTAGGGCTTATATTCTAAAGTTATAACCATTTATTTTGAATTTAAAATAAATTAACTTCAAATGCAAACAGAAATGCATTAAAAATGACTACTCCTTAATAGCTCCACCCACTCCACTTAATGTTATTGATGATACAAATTATATCTGTACACACTGTATATTCAAAAACATAGATTTATAATTTTGTTATATTTTTGTCTTTTAAATCCCACAAAATAACAAAACAATGGAGTTTCATACCAAAATTACAATAATGTAGGTTTTTACGCTTGTCCATATATTTACTCTTACTAGAGAATTTCATATTTCTGTATGGCTTTGATTTACTGTGTAATGACCTTTGGTTTCAACAGAAAAGACACCCACTAGTATTTCTTATAGGCCAGGTCTAATGGTAATGAACTGCCTCAGCTTTGTCCATTTGGGAATGTCTTCATTTCTCTTTCACCTTTGAACAACAGTTTTGTTAGAGACAGAATTCTCTGTCAATATATATTTTTAAATTTTATTTCTTTAAATATATCCTCCCACTACCTTCTGGCCTCCAAGGTTTCTCTGAAAAATCTAATTATAATCTTATTGACGATCCCTCCTATGTGATGAAGTAAGTAGCTTTTGCTGCTTCTTTGAAGATCGCTCTTTGTCTTAGACTCTCAACAGTTTGGTTGTAACGTGCCATAACATATGTCTCTTTGGATTTATCCTATGGGGTTCATTAAGCTTCTTGTATTTGTATATGCACATTGTGATGGTTAATTTTATGTGTCAGCTTGACTGGTTCATAGTTAGTCCAGATATTTATCAAGCATTTTTCTGGATGTTGCTGTGAGGGTGACTTTGGAAGAGGTTAACGTTTAAATCATATAGTAAGTAAAGCAGACAGTCTTCCCTAATGTGGATTTGAAGGCCTGACTTGAAAAAAAAGAATAACCCTGTTCCAAGTAAGAGTGCATTTCTCCTGACTGAACACCTTTGAGTTGGGGCATTGACTTTTTCCTGCCTTCGGACTTGAATGGACCCCAACCGAAAATTTGCAAAATGAAGTTTGTTCTCCTCCCTTTCCCACACTGGGAACAGAAGCTGCTGACTACAAGACAGGGAGAGGGTGAGGGTCAAAGGCAAGTGAAAATGCTGCAAAATTTTCCTCATATCTTCAAGTTGCCTTTTTCCTGGATACAATAGTCATTTGGTCACTGTAAACCTCTGAATATTTTCAAGAGCTCTAACAAAGTTGGTTCTGACAGTTTCTGGGTTTTTTTGTTTGTTTGTTTGTTTGATGTTTCTGATGCGGGGCAGGCACTTGGAGCTGGATGCCCTGTCATTCTGCTGATGCCATTTCTCTATCACTTTTTATAGTGATATTTTGTGCTTCGAACGTTCCTTAAGACTGGAATCTTTCTTACATTTGTGTATTTTCTAATAGGGCTTGATTTAAATGCCTGTGCTTTGCCTTACTCTGTCAAATTTATGAGTAATTACCACCAAAAAATATGTGACAAATCAAATGAATGAACAGAGTCTACTTTAATAACAATGAATCACCTCGGAGTCGTGTGAGCTCAGAGGATAAAAAAAAAAAAAATCTCTTTTGTTGTTTCTCCTTACTTAATCCATAAACCTATATTCAAGAACACACTCTCTAAAACTGAAGTCAGTAAATGCCTCTGACGGCTCTCGTGACTGAACGGCTGTTCTTTCCTCATTCACATCTCTATCATCTCTAGCATCATTTAGTGTCCATTTCTTTGGCTATGACTGAGGAGTATTTTATTTCAAATAATTTAAGTAATATACATTGAATCAGAAATAAATGTTAGAAATTATATGGAAACTGGGTGTTTAATGTTTAAAGTCAGTGTTCAGTGATTAACCTGAATCTGTGCCCATGGCAAAGCCAAGCTTTTAGATCTTGAAAGCATTTGTCCTGTTCTTTGTTTTAAAATCCTGTGGGGTGCCTGGGTGGCACAGTGGTTAAGCGTCTGCCTTCGGCTCAGGGCGTGATCCCGGTGTTATGGGATTGAGCCCCACATCAGGCTCCTCCGCTATGAGCCTGCTTCTTCCTCTCCCACTCCCCCTGCTTGTGTTCCCTCTCTCGCTGGCTGCCTCTATCTCTGTTGAATAAATAAATAAAATCTTAAAAAAAAATAATAAAATCCTTTGCACTTTCTGAAATGACTTTTTTTCCCCCTTCCAATTGCTATTACTTTTATAACCTAAATGAAGGGAGTTTCAGTCAAGTAACTCACAGAAGTAACTAATTTTGACAGGACTCAAAATCACTGGAGTTGGCCTATATGAGGAAAAGGGAAACTAAACCAAACACTGGATCAAGAACAGAGGTAGAGAAAGTGTCTAACAAACAGATGAATGGTATTATGCCAGCAGGAAAATTACAAAGTAGCAACTGCAAGAGCCTACAGAGAAAATTAATATGACGGGTGATAACATTGTGTCCTTGGGGATGAAAAGTGAGACAATTAGAGTGGAAAGGCTTGAAACAGCTAAAGAACGAGATTTATTTAAGGAGATTTTCAGAAATTGAAATATTTTTCCAAAGACTGTTCATGTATTTTAACCAACATCAGGCATTTCTAAACTGGAAATGGACATGGAGTTTGGAGATTATCTCCAGCAATCAACATAGATCACCATATGAAGAAAGTGAAAGAAAGGTGCAGCTGATTCTTGGAAGAATTATACCCACAGAGCTGGCCTATCCTAGATTCAGCAGTGCTTTGAAGGATATTTTGGTTTAAATGGGGAGCTAGGTAATATTCAAAGGCTTGAGATCTACCTCGTAATAGCACACCTTTTGTTAAATGCAGAAATATTCAAGGTTATAAAAAGTCAGTTATGAATAACGCTTTTATGTTACTCTTATAAATTTCTTACATTCTATTTATTCTCAAAACACCGGTTACCTGTTTCCTCTACTCTTTTTATACAGAAGAGGCCTTAGTTAATGTATCTCACAACTCAAAGTAGCATTCTTTATGATGCTACTTACCCATCACTGTTTAAATATAATGTTGCCTCAAAGAAGGAATCAGTTACAGAGCGGCAGAATTGGACAGCTTAAGCTACAAGCACAGAACTGTCTTCCCAACAGGACTACAAACAAAATCCTGCGAAGAACACACCAGAAAAAAGAGAACCATAAGTAACGGGCTAATGGAGAAGAGGGTTCCATATTTTCAAAACGAAATTAGCTAAAAGAGGGAATTATCTTTGTAAATGTAGAAAGAAAATACTTGTAAAAGTAATGATAATATTTTAAGGTAACATTCCTTTCAACTAAAGATAAAACTACATCAGGAGGAACTCCTATAAATGAGATGAGTAGAATCACTAAAAGGATTTACTTTAAAGGTCAATATTCAATTAATGTAATTGCTAAGATACTGACATGGGCCTGATTTATGGGTATTTGTAGGACTAAAATGTCTTGTTTTTAGAAACCAAAGCAGTTTTCATAGTTTACGTCATATGCTACAGTCTCATCTATCCAAACTGATTAGGACTGAAAGTGCCTGTGGGGTCTAGAAAGGCCAGGCTCCCATGTGCAGTGTATAATGAGTTGTCCCCAACGCCATGGTGCATTTTCAGCTAAGCCCAGCAGGCATTATATACCAGGCATGACACTAATAAACAACCCATCAGTGGTCTAATGGGGATTTTACATGCTACCTAAAAATGACAAGGATTTAGGTAGAGCTGACAGATTTGCGATGTTGAGAGGTCATACAACTGATAGAGCAGTAGTGGGATACGGACGGCTGCAGCTCAACAAAGCAGCTACTTTGAGTCTACTCAGCATCCAGTGAGTCTTTAAAGGCATAAAAATAAGAATTCTTATTTTTCCCAAATTAATACTTATTGGCTACGATCTCCAGGATCTTAGAGTGGTCCAAGCCCCTCCCAATTTCTCAAAGTATAACTGTAGTGTTATGGGATTCTCAAGAACAGATTTGGGTCACGGTGCTAGGAGTAGAATAATTAGAGTATATGGAACCACCTTTTCCCCCACCAATTCTTTTTAAATGCAGACACAAATATCCATTGCACGCACACACATATACATGTATGTTATACATATATATGTATAATACCTCCTCTTAGGGTCACAGGTGTCGATCATGTTGCAGGGCTGGAGAAAGGAGCTAGGAAGCCTATTTTTAGCCTTGGGACAGAGGAAGATATATCTTTGATCACATGATAATTCATAGTGGCTGGTTATGGTAGTAGTCTCCTCAAGAACTGTGAACCTAAGTTCTTATAGCAAGGCTTTGAAAACATACCTATTTGTGAAATAATTTATTTAAGCAACTTGGCAGTATAATACTTAAAACAAATAAAATAGAGTTGTTTCAATTAAAGATGCTGTATGTCCCAGAACCCTATTCATCCACTAGCTGACAGTTTGGAAACAATGGGTCTTTAACAATAACAAGGTTGTGATTATCAGAAATTCCCTGGAGCCCTGGATTGTGACAGACAATAGGAAAAATTGTGGGACTATGGATTCTGCCTATTTTGTGCATTAGATTTCGCTGCCATTTGATGGTACATCACTAGACAAGCAACAACCTCTCTGATCCTTGCTTTTGAGAAAATGAATGGATCAAGAACTAGTCACTAGCTAAATTTTATTTACCAGTTCTATTTTATTGAGAAAATAATCTGACAAATTTAGACAAATTTGGTTTTTAACTGCTGTCAATTGAGGAAATCTACTATAGTATTGAAAAAAATACAGTTTCTTGTTCATTCCCCACTAATTATTGCACTTCATAAATGCAAATCAACCTGTTCTAGGCCTCATTGCTAAGGATTTTTTAACATAATTAGGATGCAGCTCTTTTTTAACCTTCTAGGAGCTTGCAATAAAGGAGTGAGAAATACAAATAATAGAAAAAGCAAAATCAAATGCACACTAAGATAGAGATAGAAGCAAATTGCTTTTTTAAGAGAAAAACAATTGTAACTCAGCAGCTAATAGCATTGGCTTGGGGACCAGTGGAAGCCAGGATGAAACTGTATCTGAAAACCCCATAAACTTCAATTGCCTTATCTATGAAATGGGCTAATGATTTCCCACCTAATGTGACTACTGTGGAAATCAAATGCAGTTATGCTCCTCTGTGAGAGGTCCGTAGCAGCTGCAAAAGTGATGGTTCTGTTGACTGACAAAGTCAGTTTAGACAAGGAAGGGAAGAAAATTTAGAATTTGGGAATGTATATTATGAAATGTTAACAAAAAATCCATACGTATCTTCCCAGAAGACATACTTGCATATTGAGGATAAACCATTTTCAAAATATTATGCCATCCCTATTTTTTTATTCTGATTTATGTTCCCATAGCCATAGTCTTTCTCCACTCCTGTCTGAGATACTGAGTGTGGTGAAGGAGGGGGTAGGTAAACTCATGCATGTCTAAATATATAGAAATTCTGATTCTAACTGATCTCACTTGCTACTCTGTGAGTTCCTTATCTGTGTGTTGTTGATTCTTTCTTGCCATGCATTTTTAATTAATACCCTTTTACTGCCAAATTCCTATTATCTCTCCCCAGATTCTTTAGTATTTATTGCTCTGCTGACATTTTCTCTTGTGCATACAGATTTGCACAAATATTATCAGTTTAATTTAGCATGCAATTACTGAATGATATCTATATACTAGACACTATGAATGAATCTGAGGATACAAAGATAAAATAAGATATAACTTTGGGGATTAACAAATTTACTGAGCACACTTTTGATATTTGTAAACTATTCCTTCACTTTACCTGCCAAATAAATTCTCTACCAATTTTTCTTCCTTTCTAACTGATTTTCCCAAATACACCTGTAATGCCATCTCAGTATGCAGTGGGTGGATGGAGAGTCCTTCCTTGGGCTTTGTTGCCAGGAAGACTGCGGCATCAGTGATACATGCCCTAACCCTGGAGGGAAGACTCAGCTGGAGGTAGTAGCTGCCAGAGAAACTGACTAGGTGATGGAGCTGGGGAGCAGAAATCAGTGGGAAATGCCATGATGGGGTTGACATGGCCATTGGTTGGCTGGGGGACAACCTGACCCCAACCTGCACATGGGCAGCGCTCAAATCTTAGTCAAAGGAGGAATCCCAATGGAAGCAAATCACTAGGGAAAGCCCCCAATTCCAGCTCTTGCAAATCTCTTAAACTCCTCCATGAAATGGAGGGGCCCTGATCACTTCCCGATGGAACAAAATACAGAAGAACTCATCAGTAACACATTGTGCTACCATCCGTGTCTTCACGGATTTGCTTGGTACCCTTAGAGGCTGTCATCCCACAGCCCCAAGAGAACAGCAGGACTTGGCAATGCTGAGAACAGGGAAGGGGAAAGGGAAAAGGTGGAAAGCAGAAAGAAGTTCACCAACATGAGAGCATGGTGGTGCTGAGGCCTGTAAGCAGGCTGGGGCTTGACAAAGTCAGAGGTTGGGCAAGGAGAATGTGGTGACCCAGACATAGCCAGGGTGTGTGGACAGCCAGGTCTCAGGCAGAGCAGGGAGTCAAAGGTGAATCAGTCATCTCTGAGGCCAACACCTCCTTGCTTATTCCCTGCCCCTCCCCCAAGCCCCACACTCTGGATTCTACTTGCATTTAATAAAAAAGTTCTTTTTCATATCTAATACCTTTTCAGACATTTGGGCATCTGAGAAGCTACTTCTAAATATTGTAAAGATTGAGGTTAACAGACTAAAGGAGCTTAAATCAGAGTATCAAGTTAATTGCCGCTTGAAAATTGAGAAACTGAGTTTAGGAATATCTAATTCAGGATTAAGTACTAAAAAGAACTTCTTTTAATCATGGCAGAAGCATAAATAAAAGAATACATGACTCACCCAAAGCTTTGAATGATTAAATCTGTGGAAAATGAGTGTGCTTACATATCTTCCATCAATTACACTGCAGATAAAATGCGTGCTGAATCCAATTCCCACTGCCGTCCCAGACGAATCCGTGCTTCTTGGCAGCTCCCTCAAAGGCCGTCAGTCAGACAAGACCATTTCCTCCTCCCTCTAATCCTGGGAGTGTTTGTCCAGCTATCATAGCTCATATGGAAGAAAGATTAAGAGGCAGACTCAAAAGTCAGTGTTAATCAGATTCTGGCTGCAACACTTCCTAGTTTTGTGGGCATGGGAAAATAATTTCCTTAAGCCTCAAGTCTTCCTCATCTGAAAAACTGGAATGATAATGAGTCATGTATTATCCAGTCTCTTATTCAGGCATATCCGCTGGGGATACACGGAACAGGTCGGCGTGAGGGGCCCTGTGTCCATGCCACCCCCACAGCTAGCAACTGAACAGTAGGCATGGGGTGTAGATGAATCCATATTTTAATCTTCCGATTGGTGGTGCCCCTGCCTTATGAGTTGTTAGATATTTTAAATATCACCTGTGCCTCTTGGAAATATTAAATGTACTGCTGTTTTCACAGTATTGAGCATATTACATGGTGCATAAGAAGGTAGTTTTTGTTGCTAATAACAAAATATGATTTGTAATCTATGATTAGTTTATAAGTTTACCCACTTCTGTTTTTGTTTTGTTTTAAGAGAGAGAGACAGAGATAGAGAGAGAGTAGGGAGGGGTAGAGGGAGAAGGAGAGAGAGAATTGCTTAAGCAGACTCCATATCCAGGGCAGAACCCAACGTGGGGCTTGATCTCAAGACCCTGAGATCATGACCTGGGTGGAAATCAAGAGTCGGATGCTTAACCTACTGAGCCACTCAGGCGGCCCTACCCACTGCTGTTTTTTTGTGACTTCTTTTAGTGGCGAATTACGTTTCATCATCTCAGTGACTGACAGTGTTTTGCACAGAGTAGGCGCACAATAAGTGAACACTGAATTAAAATAAAGAAAAATTATCTAATTACCCTGCGTATCTGGATATTGCAATTCTATACAGAAATCACATTTTCAATCAACTGTTTCCTTCAGATGCGTGAGTTAGTGTCTCACAGTAATGGCCTTAGTATCTGTGTGTGTGGGGGGGAATATATGGTCTCATCCATGGTAGAATCTTTGTGAGAAACCAGTTGTAAACTCAAAGCTGTCTTGAGTCTGCTATTAAAAATGATATAATTGTTAATTTTGGTTTAAGGATTGTGAAATAAATTTAAAAAGTTACAGCAACACTGGTTTACCTTGAGATGGGTCTTCTTAGATTTGAGTTGGCTTGATAACATCAAAATGCATCAGTGTGGGCTCAGCCTTATATAAACTCATGATTGCCATACAAACAGGTATAATATTTCTACTGTAAATCAATGGCCACAAACCAGAGGCTGAAATATCAACTATGGTGTCAATATATTATATACAAAGCAATATATAATTAGCAAGAGGCTTGGATAATTACTTTCCATGACTGAAATATACTCTCTGGCAAATCTATATTGGAAGCCAGCAATCAGGAAGTTGTGGAAGAAACGTGAGCAGGATTATGATAAAGAAGACAGAGAATCACTTTTATCGACCTCCACAATCACAATGGCCACCAATGTGAAGTCAAAGATGTCACTGTAGAGTTTTCTTCTGAACCTTTTTAGGCCAATGATGCATTAAATCCTGCCCATGGGTTGCTGGATTCAGAAGGCAGCATAAATGAGACTTGCACTTCATGGAAGTAATCGTTGCCACCTTCACCTGAACCATTCCTTTAACCCAACACTGAAGCTAAAGGATCTCTACTCCCTCCTTCTATCACGCAGACCCAGCACTGACTTGGCCTTCCTCTTTGTTCTAGATGTAATCAGCCCTCCGCGAATGTTCCTTCCCCCTGGCTTCCCATTTGTCTTTCCATGGGTAAAGCATGAAGGTTTCCCCATCTGTGTGTGGGGAAAGGTCCACCCTTGCACTCAGCATCCTTGCATTGATCTTTGGTCTGTGTCTGATAACCAGAAGTCCTCACTTCTTCATTGTTCCTTCCAAGCTTCCCCACCTAGAGCCTAGAATGAATCCTATATTTTACTGAGAATATTCTTGCCAGAATTACACCTATCATCCTTGTAAGCACAATTATTATAATTATTCTATAGCAAGAGAATTTTAGCTACCAAACTAATTGCTTTTGGTTGTTTTGTTTGTTGGTTTAAGATTTTATTTATTTATTTGAGAGAGAGAGAGAGGACAGAAGGAGAGTGAGAGGGAGAAGCAGACTCTTTGCTGAGCAGGGTGCCCAATGTGGGGCTCAATCCCAGGACCCTGGGATCATGATCTGAGCCAAAGGCAGATGCTTAACCGACTGAGCCACCCAGATGCCCTGCTTTTGTTTTTTATGTTGTTGTTTATATTGTTTTCTTAAGCAGAAATTAAACATCAAAGTTTTTATTTATGATAGAAAAACAATTTATAATAGAAAAACGATTGGATAAACATACCACTTTTTTATCACTTATAACATTTTAAAACTGCTTTATTTCATAAACTAAAAATGGTATCTTCAGTGTAACAGAGAATGTGCATAAGTCCTCAACCTTTCAGGTAAATGATGCATAGTAAATGTTTAATCAAGACAATTAACACTAATTTTTAAAATATATACATGAGGTGATTATTATGACATCAAAAATGCCTGCCTTATTAAGTCGGTAATATTTTCTATTATCCTCTATTTTTTTTGTTATACATCAATTGATTATTCAAATTGAATAATCTATGACTTTAAATAGACTTTGTTGTATTATCATTTATTAAATAAAATTATTTTAAATCACTACTTGCTTGTCTGGTTAAAACACAATCTCTTATTGTTGTTTAAGACTCTGTTCTAATTTTTTTTTTTGGATAAATATAAATGTCACAGATGTTATAACAAGAGTGTGTCAATGCTAATTAGACTTACCACAGCTGGCAATTTCTTAAGTCATTTTTGCTGCCCACATCTTTCTTGCTACATGAAACCTACTTTTTGAAAACTGCTGATTGCCATAATCTACTAAAATATTCTGACATCCACCTGTATCCATTTCCTGCTCTCCAGCCAAACTCTAGGATTTCTGGTTTTCATTATTCATCAGTGTTGATTCCTCCTTAATATTCTCTTCATGACTCTCTCCAAATATTGAAATAAAAAATTTTGTCCCTAAGCAAATATTCTCAACACTCACATATTATTAAAAAAATAAAAAAATAAGTCCAAGGAAAGGGCAGCTTCAAACTAGTGTTTAAATTTGTCTAAGCTCCTCATTTAAATCACTAAAATTATGAAGGCAAAAACTTGCATTTGAGCTGAAAATCAGCCATGGATACCATCATGTGATGTACATTATGACTAGGGTTCACCAAAAGCATTTCGGGCTCTAGAAAGTCAGAAGAAGATCGTGCAAGCAAAGGACTTGAAAAATCTCAAGGTGTTTCTGTCTCATCTAAAGACAATTAAAGGATTTGACCAGAGTTCTAATCCAGCCAGGGTGTTATGTCCATATCAGAAGTGACACTTACACCTTTGAAATCTAAAGGATGAATTAGTATTACAAAATTTCATCAAAAGGGGTATTTTTTTTTAAGATTTTATTTATTTATGTCACAGAGAGACAGCCAGCGAGAGAGGGAACACAGCAGGGGAGTGGGAGAGGAAGAAGCAGGCTCCCAGCGGAGGAGCCTGATGTGGGACTCGATTCCGGATCGCCGGGATCACTCCCTGAGCCGAAGGCAGACGCTTAACAACTGCGCTACCCAGGCGCCCCAAAAGAGATATTTAATATTACACAAATTAAATATAAGACCAGCCAATTGTAACTTCTTTGAAGAAAACTTTTTAATTAACAACATTTTTTTTCTGACGACAGCTGTTCAAAAGTTATACCACTGTTGAATTAATGGGATTTTTTTTGGTATATAAAGATTTTTCATTCTAAGACACATGAAATAAATGCAGGTAGACAGTAACATTTTGGACAGTCACAACAAACTCACCACAATAGGTTCCAGTGAGAGACTGTTATGTGGAACAAATTTAAATGTGTGCCTGGTCTAGATGAGTCTAAATGTTTTGTTTTGCACATGGGCATGGGGAGAGGAGGGTTGAGAAGCAGCATTTCTGGGCTCTTTCGTTTGTTTGGAGATATCCAGTATTTCTACATGCCTCTACATGTGGTTAGCCTTTACTTTGCCTCAAGCTATTTTTGTATTCGGTATCATTTTTTTTTTTTTAAGTTCAGTTTGAATGCAAGATGACCACAGACCTAAAAAGGCTATAAAGTGGGTTCCAAATGCTTTCACATCTGCTGTGACACTTTTCAAAACAGACTACGAGCATAAACCGGGGTAAGAAAGCTTTGACGTGGCTTGTGCTTTTTGTTTTGTTTTGGGTTTTTTTGGATTCTTTTTTGTGACCTTAAGTTTTCAATTCTTTTAAAGATAGAAGAAGCTTCTTTTAGTGTAAACTTTCCACAAACAGAAAATGATCACCAAACACAGCCTTGAGTTAAAATGAAAAGTGCGTCAGCCACTCTCCGCCATCTTCAAGAAACAGTCATTTCATCAACCAACTGTTCTTATGCTCCTTTGATGGTTATTACTTGGGTAAACTTGTCTCCATGGAACAACTGACAACATTTTATCACAGTATTCACAAAATCCATCATAAAGTTCCCTTCAAAGTTAGCAAAAGTAAAATTTCAACTTCATTTAACAGCACAGCACTTGACAGGAACTTGAAGGACCATGGATAGTATTTCCACACGTCTGTGTAACCTGAGGAGAGAAGTTCTTCAGGGCTTAAAAGGTGCTGTTTGAGCCTTGTGTTTACCTCAGAAAGAAGGTGAACTGTTTCACTATATTTTTTCTGTTCTGCTCATCTCCTGTCTCCGTCTGGGCTTCCAGTCATCAACATTTTCCCTCAAGATTTCTCATGTCCTCTCTCATTGTTTAAACCCCATTGTTCTCTTCTTCTGGATGTTAGGGGCATGTCTGTCAGGTTCCTTGATAACATTCTCATCATGCCAGTCAAGTGTCTGCTGCCTTGTGCCTAGTGATTAAAATTACTTGTTTTCCCTAAGAAATGGCTTCTCCACAAATTAATCTCCCCAATACTATGTATGTAGGGTTCCATTCTTTTATAGATCGGAACATATTTGCACAAATCTCCATCGTTGCTCTGGATTGCTCTGGAAAAAGAGACATCTATTTCAGGACAGGTTTTTTATGTAAACTCAAAGCAGCCATGTTGTCCCGGAGTCCTTTCAATATGGATTAAGAATGGGGAACCAGTTCCTGAAAAAAATAGATGGTAATGGGAAGAATTAAATGGAGATTTAGGTTACTTTTAAAAAATATTTTATTTACTTATTTGTCAGAGAGAGAGAAAGAAAGAGCATGAGCACAAGCAGGGGGAGCAGCAGGTAGAGGGAAGCAGGATCCCCACTGAGTAAGGAGCCCAATACAGGACTCGATCCCAGGACCCTGGGATCATGACCTGAGCCGAAGGCAGACGCTTCACTGACTGAGCCACCCAGGGATCCCAAATTAAGCCTATTTTTGTTGTAAACATAATTCTGAAAAAATAAAAACTATTGAATAAAAGTAAGTTTGATAAATTTAAATTTCAACATTAAATAATTTCAATTAAGAGGTAGAAGGAAAGGAAAATACATTAATTTTTATTAACTCTGCCTTTAGAAAAGTTAACAAACATGCTTTTTTCTTAACTAGGAAATAGCTTTATTATTTCTTCAATATAAAATAATACACATCCATAAAACTGTTAAATACTACTGAATGATCTATGGTCACCTGTAAGCATAAAACCAGACATTTTAGTAGGTTTCTCTGTTTCTATACACAGACACACAGACCTACACAGACACATACACATGTATATACACTCTCAAATAATTTTAAATGCTCATACATGCAGCTTATATATAGAGATATGCATATGCACTATCTTGGATATATTATCCTATAAAAATATATAAACCTATAAGATACATTTCAGTATTTGCAAAGAATTCCATAGTTTGGATACATGCTAAATTCTGAAGTAGTCATCAATAAGATTACATTGAAATTGCTTAAAAATTGTATACATTCAAATTATTGAACATCTCCACATATGCATCTTTGTGAACTTACTTTTTTATCCATTTAAGTTAAATTCAAGAAACAAAATGTCTTGTGCAAAGTAACATGCACTTAATATTTTGATATAAACTAATATTTTCTTTTGAAACCCACGCAAATATAGGCACTGATTTTTAATGAAGGAACAAGTCAATTCAACAGAGAAATGAAACTTTTCAATAAGCAATGCTAGAACAATCGAGCGTCCGTATATAAAAACTCAGGCTAGACATAGATTTACATCTTACACAAAAAATAACTCAAACTGGATTATGGACCTAAATGTAAAATGCAAAATGATAAAACTTCTACGAGAAACTGTCACCTTGGATTTGATAATGAGACTTAGATATAATGTCAGAAGCACAATTCATGAAAGGAAAAACAGACAAGTTGGACTTTGTTAATATTTAAAAAAACCTTCTGGGTGAAAGGCACTCAAGAGAATGGAGATTGTTAAAGACTAGGAGAAAATGCTTGCAAAATAACTACCTGATCAAAGAGTTATATCAAAAATATTCACAAGGAAGAACATTTAAGACTCAAAAATTTAAAAAATGTGACAACAAATAATTAAAAATAGGCAAACATCTAAACACACATCTCACCAAAAAAAATCTACAGGTGGCCAATAAGCATACAGGAAGATGATCGACACTCTCAGTTGTGAGGGAAACGCAGATGAAAACAATGGGTTACTATTACACCTGCTAGAATGGCTGAAATCCAGTGGACAATACTAATTGATGAGGCTACAGAGCAAGGAATTTCCGCTCAAAACTGGTTTTCATGCAAAATGATTCAGCTACTTTGGGCTCAGCACTATATTTACAAAGCTAAATGGGCTCTTACCATAAGATCCAACATGTGCTCTCCTCCTTATTTTGTTAATTGATTTGGTTTTTGTCCGCTCAAGGATCTGAACACAAATGCTTATAGAAGTTCCATTATAACTGGAAGCAGTTGGGATACCCTTCATTAGGTGAATGGATAAAGAAACTGTGGTGCATCAAAAGAAAATAATAGTCAATGGTAAAAAGGATGGAGCCATCAAACCAGGCAAAATCATGGTTTAATCTTAAATGTATAGGGCCAAGAGAGAGAAGCTCTCTGAAAAAGCTGTATACTACAGGGCCTCATTTATATGACATTCTGGAAATGATAAAATAGTAAAAGAGGTCAATGATTGCCACGGGTTTGCAAAGGTGAATGGGTGAAGCACAGGGGTGATTTTGGGGGTGATGCTATCTCATGTGACACTATGGTAGTGGATATATGACACTATACCTTTGTCAAAACCCAGAGAACTTTGCAGCAGAGCGAATGAATCTGAATGTGTGAATTTAGGGAGTCGGCAAGCCTAGGATATAATGCAGAATGTGACAAGAGAATCTAGCTGCATTATAAACATAAGAACTAACATCACTGAATGGAACAGGAGAAACACGTCTGACCTAGACAACTTTGGAAACGAGGGTAGACTGTAGGACTCATAACAGAATGAATGGCACATTATCTCTAGGCTAATAGGTAAAGTTGTTTTCCATGGGGGCAAGGATTAACGATTCTATCAGGAGTATGCTGGAATTGAACAATTAAGTAAATGACTGGCAGATGGCAGGAGCCAAGTTTCTCACCATTGGAGTGAGAGGATACAGGTCATCAAGGATAGAAGTGTGAAATGATTTAAAATGATCAGTGAGGTAATGGGTTAGAGCTGGTGATACCACTATGAACTTATGTTTAGCTTAATATCATACAGATGGATACATGCAGAAGTTTTTATAGATTTGTGTGTATACACAGGTTACGGTGCATGCATATACAATTACTTGTTCTGTCAGCTAAGCCTAGAAGCCGTAGCACCCCAATGACAACAAGCACACCCAGCACCCAGATGTGGTTTCCAAATACCATTCTCCAGTCAATGGCACCAGGTCTTTCTGGAGAAACGGCTAATTCTAAGGCCTAGTACACATGTTGAGCCCGGAGCATTTGGTAAGTGCCAAAAATAGGGACGTGATTTAAGGAAACAAACACAACAAAACACAACACTGGGGGACTGTCACAGGGACCCAAGAGCCAGAAGAAAAGATTTTCAGTGATGAAAGCTGAAACAGTTTGGGCAACTAGTAAATAATGTGAGACTGGATTATAATGCTAAGTGTAAATAAAAATCATGAGTCCATACACATGCTTTAGTAAATTTAAAAAGGGGGAATAGTAGACAAATCTTTGCAGAAGAATTCTAAATAATGAGTGCATAAACAGTCCCTTCAAGGAGGTGGAGCATTACTCCTTACCCTTAACTATGTGCTGGGTATATGTCTTTCCAAAGAGCAAGGTATAGAAAGGGTAGAGTCGCGTTACAATAGAGAAACCTGGCACTTTCTCAGCCAGGAGACCAAGGTCGACATCAACAGCGATAAGCTGTGTTGGTGGTGTTTACCATTGATATGATATGATGTGAAGGGTACTTTCCCTCTGTGGTCTTCCTCCCCCAAACCCATAATCACACTGTAATTATGAGAAAAGTGGTGTATAAAACCCATTTGAGGGGCATTCTACAGAACACCTAACCAGCACTGCTCAAAAATATCAAGATTAACAATAACAGGAAGAGTCTGAAGACCTGCCCCATCTGGAGGTGCTTCCAGACATGGAGACTGAATGCGAAGGGGGCACCTGGATAAGCTACCGGAACAGAAAAGCCCATCAGGCAAACATTGAGTAAATCTGAAAATGGCATAGACTTCTGTTAATAATAATACATTAATATTGGTTCATTAGTTGTTACAAATGACCAGACAAATGTAAGATCTTAATGGTAAGGAAAACTGGGGGTGCCCAGGTGGCTCAGTCAGTTAAGTGTCGGACTCCTGATTTTGGCTCAGATCATGATCTCAGGGTGGTGAAATTGCGCCCTTCATGGGGCTCCTCACTGAGCATGGAGCCTGCTTAAGAGAAATTCTCTCTCCCTCTCCTTCTGTCCCTCTCCTTCTCTGTGAGTGAATGAATGAATGAATGAATGAATAAATAAATAATAAATAAAATAATAAGGAAACCTGGGTGTGGGCTATAGGGAAACACTTTGCACTAATTTTAAAGATGCTCTGTAAATCTAAACTTATTCTAAAATAAAAAGTATATTAAATTATGAAAAGCAAGGGGATGATGAATATGGGATTTCAGATGATCACCTTCTCAGATAGGGTGGTACTGGGATAGGGCAACACGTCATTACAAAAACATCAGTTCTTGTTATGGCTGATGGTTTCATGGATGGCCATGATATGAAAAATATATCAAAATATAATTCAAAATAAGTTATGGTATATCTGTTTCGCTAAAAACTATGTAATCTTCAAAAATACTTTTTTTCCAAAATATATCTCTTGGGGCGCCTGGGTGGCACAGCGGTTAAGCATCTGCCTTCGACTCAGGACGTGATCTCGGTGTTATGGGATCGAGCCCCACATCAGACTCCTCTGCTATGAGCCTGCTTCTTCCTCTCCCACTCCCCCTGCTTGTGTTCCCTCTCTCTCTGGCTGTCTCTATCTCTGTCGAATTAAAAAAAAAAAAAAAGAAAGAAAAAAAGAAAAAAAGAAAAGCAAAATATATCTCTTGGCATTCAAGGAGGTTGACAATCTAATAATCTAGTTGGATTGTTTGTGTGTGTGTGTGTTTTACTGTGGCTTTTGAGTTCTCCATGTCTTACACTGGGTTTAGCATTGAAGACAATATGGAGAAAAAGATGCATCAATTATGTACTATAGTTTGTTCTGAAGGAAGCAAATGGTTTTCACAAGCCACCTTCCTCAGATAATATCAAATGGAAGTATAAGGTGATAAGAACCTTAAACAAGTTGGAAACCATATCTGAGCTTTTTAAGTAGTACTTCCCTGAGGACGTGTCATTTGACTAGAGCTGTAAATGAATAATAGGATTTAAATACTGAATAAAAGAAAGATAATTTTCAATTGAGGAAATGACAGCTCTATGGAGGACAACAATTTGGACTGTTTCAGAAATGGAAGGAAGGAAGGGAGGGAGGAAGGAAGGAAGGAAGGAAGGGAGGTAGGTAGGAAGGAAAAGAGAAGGGAGGGAGGGGGGAAGGAGGAGAGAAGGAGGGAGAGGGAGGTAGAAAGAAAAAGGCAAACATGGATGGAATACAGAGAATAAGTTGGAAATTGGTAAATCATGAAGCTGGAAGAGAAAAAGAGTTGCCATTCCTGTCTTGTAGGACACATATTGGATTTTTCTTTTTTCCTGTTACCGAAAGATTTTAAAAATAATATAATAGGATCAAACTTGAACTTATAAATGATTACTCAGGCCAAAGTGTGGAGAAAGGGTGTGAAGAGGCAACAAAGAATGTGGAGACACTGAAGAGGCCTAACCAAGAAACACAGAATCCCTTCCTTCTGGTTTAAGCAGAGAACGATTGGGCTAAATTACAGATGTCCAGCTCGGACATGGAATCAGGACTTAATGCTCTTGGAGGGCTCTAGCATGGTGCTTGCAAGGTCCCTGTGCTGAAGGATACACAGATAAACTTCTGGAGAAAAATATGTATGTATATAAATATGTAGACTCATATATATATCAGGAGCACATATTTTTATAAAATATGAAATAATTAATAGAAAAGAGTATGAAATTTCAGAACTTAAACACCTTTTTTATGGTGTTCTGCATATAAATGATGAATTTAGAGCATCATTACTTACAAGTTTTTACCAGCATGTAAGCTGTTCCACAGGCATAATTTAACAACAGTTTTGAAGGACGTAGTGGTCATCATATTAAACATTCATGCACATGCCTTTTTTTTTTTTAAGATTTTATTTATTTATTTGAGAGAGAGAGCACGACCAGGGGAGAGGGGTAAACGACTCCCCCTGAGCCGGTATCCCAATGCAGAACTCGATCCCAGGACCCGGAGATCATGATCTGTGTGGAAGGCAGATACTTAACCGATTGAGCCACCCAGGTGCCCCCTCATGCACACATCTTGAATGAATGCCATGCACATTGATATTTGAGGTTTTAATGTAATGAATAATCTTGCTTCTCATTAATTAATATAATTACTTCAGGTTGGCTGATGACACTGTTCCTCTCCGGGAGTAAGATACATATAAAAGGTTTTGTGGTCTATTTGAATAAGATTATTCTAGAGAAATCAGTGCCTCACAGAGGCATATCAGAATGAAAGAAGAGATTTTAGAGCAATTTTGGCAAATGCAAAATATTCATTTATTAACCTGATCATCAGTGGAGGCGAGTAATGCCGGTTTTCAAAGTACAGCTTTAATAACGTTATCTGTGAAATTATAGTTGTATTTAGAGATTTTTTTTTCAGTGGAAGAACTTGATTTCAAATCCGTTAATTCCTATTCATTAGTCTTCTTTTATGAAAAAATAAAATTGAAACATTTAATCGAATTGTATTGGGTCTTCTGTGACAACTCTTTTCAGATCAGCACCTAATAGGGATATTTTTGGTAAAGCATGAGATATATTACAACAACCTGAGAGACACTACTGTTCTAAGCATCTAACTTGCATTAATAACATTTATTTTTTCTCATATTTAGTACATTTCTTGGTTACAGTTTACAAATTTACTTAAAATGTCGCATACATTTCACATGGTCCTACAAATCACGACTAGTTCACAGATCTCACCACATGGGACGCACCATGTGAGTTCGACAAAAACATGTTGGTATCCTGGTCAGTTAATCATCCTTTAGGATTTGTGGTGACGTCAAGTTGTGTAGAAGTGTCTCCATGTTTCCTTTCATTTTTCTGGACACAGGTAGTCATGGAGCAGGAGCCCTCCCAGGCACCGTTCCCGTGCAGACATCAATGCAGGCAGTGCTGGCCACAGAACGTGGCACAAACCAGCTCAGCTGGACACCATTCCCCCATTGCTGCCTCTGATGGTGGCCAGTCCATCTGCCCTCCCGTGATGGAAGTGATCCCATGACATGGCTTTGCCTTCACATCCTTCACTTTTGAAAGGAAATCTCACACTGGTTTTTGTCTGACTGGCAGAGCCCAGCTCACAACCATATATCCTGCAAAGTCTTCTGTAAACATAGTTCCTGAGTTCCCTACATGGGAGGCAGGACTCATATAGTGAAAAAACTCAGGTGCCTGGGTGGCTCAGTTGGTTAAGCATCAGCCCTCACATCAGGTCATGGTCCTGGGGTACTGCGATCGACTTCTACATTAGGTTCCCTGCTCAGTTGGGAGCCTGCTTCTCCCTCTCCATCTCCCCCCGTTCATGCTCTCTCTCTCTTTCATTCTCACTCTCTCTCAAATAAATAAATAAAATCTTTTTAAAAAATATCTGGCTCTAAGTTTTACATTGGCATTGGATCAGTAACAACTTTTTCTTTTTTTGTTTTGTTGTATTTTGTTTTATTACCTCTAGGTTTCTGCCTTCTCAGCAAACCCTCCAGAATGTCCTTCAGAACAGAAGTTGGCTTTGTTCACTGTTCTATCAATAGGTCTAGATGCCCAGTTCATTGTAGACTCTCAAAAAATTCATATATATATTTTTTAAGATTTTATTTATTTATTTTTGAGAGAGAGAGAGAGATCATGAGCAGGGAGCCTGATGCGGGACTCGATCCCAGGACCCTGAGATCATGACCAGATCTGAGATCAGATGCTTAACCAACTGAGCCACCCAGGCACCCAACAAATTCATATTTTAATAAATTATTTTTCTACCTACCTCCTGCCACAAATTCCAGACTACATTTAAACTCAAACTTTCCAAAAACGTCCCTTGAAATCCATGTTTCGCTGTGTACAACGAATAGGTATCTTATTAATCTAAATCGTGCCCAATGAAAAAGGTTGTCTCTTGCCACCACAGATTAGAGACTAGTAGTTTCTAGAAACCAAAAATAAAATAGGTATTTAGCTTCAGTTTAATTTCATCAATACAAAAAGCCAGTTTAGGGACTGACATTCATCCCCATCAACAGAATGGAGAGAGGCTGGCGGACCGAAGGACGTAATAAATGAGCCTGAGCATGACTTGATGCTTTTTCTTCCATTTGGCAATACCAGCCATGCAAATTAAACATAGGTTTATTTATATGGCATGGAATTATATATTCAAATTACAGTTTCCAATCAAATGATTTTCTTTACTGTAGATATCCATGTATTTTACTCTCACCTTTACATTTAATTTGGTTTTCTCTTTAGGCCAGCTCAGATCACAATTTTGCACATTAATCAAAAGAAGAGCAGGTTACCCTAATTGTTTTAATTGCAGGGCTGCCAGAGAAGACCTCTGTCCAAATCTTTTCTCTGATTTCCTAAATTGCCTTTTAAATAAAACGAGCAAAGTCTTGTGTTTTATAGAGAGTAGGGCTTAAAATGGGGGAAAATCATTTGAATGTAAAATCTATTGAAATCTCAAGAAGGAGGATGCCTGGGGGGCTCAGTTGGTTAAGCGTCTGCCTTTGGCTCAGGTGATGATCTTGGGGTCCTGGAACTGAGCCCCACATCGGGCTCTCTGCTTGCCTGCTGCTACTCCTGCTTGTGCTCTCTCTCTGACAAATAAATGAAATCTTAAAATCAATCAACCGATCAATCAATCTCAAGATGGAGTTTTTACCCAATCAAAGGAAGAGAGGCCCGGCTTGTCATAAGGGAAAGGAAAATCTTTGGCAGGAAGTAGCAAACTTTGACCACTTCTCTGTGGTGGTTGGCTCCCGTTCTCTACCAAGTTTTTCATCCTTGAGCAGAGCCTAAATTTTGCCTTCCAGAAGGAGCCAAGGAAAAGTATGAAAGAATCCTGCTTGGTCCTTCCCCAAAGAGTGCAAAGCAGAGTGAAGTTTGCTGCTGTATCTGATTTTAGGCTCATTTACCTCTCTCCCCTTCTCGTAGTAACTCAAGCCTTGATTTGTTGCTTCTTTCCTGAGTGGTAAGAGGAAGCCACAGGCCCCCTCGCCTCCCATACTTCCGTGCCAGCTCTAAAAATAAACTCTCCTTGATTAAACTGCACGTGTGATCATCAGGGTCTGATTCAACAAAAATGACATGTGCTGGCATTCTGTAAAGTCCTTCTGAACCTGTTTGGAGCCCCGGACGCACCCCTTGCCAACCGGCTGTCAGGTCTGGTGAATAAAGGCAAGCACGTGGGTGCGCGCATGACAAGTGCAGATCTCCCTGAATTTAGGGGTCTTTATTTTTAGAAGCGAGGGAGAACACACACGCAGTCCAGCCCAGGGTCTAACTATTTTCCAGTGCTTCCACAAAATCACTGTAACTTATAGAGAAAACTTTGCAAACGCGGGTGATCTGAGAGCCCCACACCCGCCTTTCCAGGCGTCTCTCAACAGCCTTGTCTCAGGCTGCAGCGCTGAGCAGTCCTGTTCACGGCTCTTGATCCGAGGTGTAGTTTGAGACACACGTAATGGGTTATGAAACAGATTGTTGATTGACGTTAGTAACAAAAACACCAGCGAACCCTTGCCTTAGGCTCTCAACAAATAAAACTCCTGAAAGAGGCAATAAGAGATCAGTGTGGGGAATGTTCATTTTGCGTCCCTGCAAGCTGAGACGGGCGATCTGTCTCATCCCGCTATTTGGTTAAACGTATCCCGTCCTCACATATTTTAAAAGTGAAAACATACTTGTTTATAAGAGTATCTTGACTTGCATCTAGAATGTGGAGCTCATCAGCTAACAGGAGCGTTAAATAGTAAAACCAGGCTCCCTGGAAGTAGTGAAATCAGGCATTAGAAGGAATTAAAATGACACTTTGCTATTTTAAACGGAAATAAAGCAGACACTGGTCGTGTTACCACACACAGTGTGTATGATAAGAGCCATCTGGCCTTCCAGTTGGGATTTTAAAAGAGGAAGTAGATGACAACCTTTGCTGCACATATCATGGAAAATCGGGAGTGGGCCTGAAACAGAGACTCTAAGAGCTTGTAGGAAAGCGTTTTGTGATAAAGAAAAATGAAGATCTATTTATATTCTAGAGTAGTCGATTTTTAAAGTTGTCAATCTTGAAAAGTTAAAAAAATGCATAAAGATCCATGTGTGCTTAAACGCATTGCTAAATAAAATGGACATAATGACGGAATGGAATTTATATTTGGTGCACACATTCCCCAATTTCTCTGCTGTGTGCTGGTCTTGTCAGATCCTTGTTCAGGTCTGGGTCCGTGCCAATGGAAGCACATGAGAAGGTAGAGGAAAGATCAAAACAGGAATCAGATCCAGGCTGCATGAGAGACATTTCTAAAAAACAGGTGTTTATTATAAAGGGGCCGGGAGGGGGAGAGTCCCTTCAAGTATGTGATTGCTCTCTTTGAGCTCAAGAAGATAGAAAGGATTTGGAGTGCCTTGGGGTGACTCCAATGAGCAGACCAAAGAAGAGGATTGTGAAGAGGTATACTCTTTCATTCATTTTCAAGAAATAATCATGGACCATTGATAATTTTGCCAGGCATGTTTCCAGACTCAGGGGATACAAAAGTAAGCAAAAGAGACAAAAAAGAAAATTCTATCATCATGGGACTGACATTACGATGCAGAGAATAAAATGCAAGTGAAATGTAAGGTCTCCAAATTGAGAGCAGCAGGAACCCCCCTAGCCCAAGGCCCACAGAGTGGGGTGGGTAAACCACCTCTGAAATGCCAGCTTCAATGACAGGGCTGTCCCCCCCGCCATCACCCCAACGCACCTGCCACAAATGCCTCTTCCGTACCAAATTGAAAGCTGGATAGCCAATTCTGACCATCTTAGAGAGTGTCGGTTAAGAGATCTGGTTGTGGACACTGCTTATGGAGCATGAAGAATTATATCCGTTGTATCATCAATATCTGAGGTCAGTTTTAGTCATCTAATTAGATCTAATATCTCTGGGTGTTGCCTTTTGCTTTGGTTTACCAAACATTAATCATTCTACACATTATCTCTACTTTCCCATTTCTTTTGCATTTCCTTGTTTACCACCCCTACCTTCTTACATTATCCTTGCTTATTTACTTATTTCACTATAGCCTTGGCAGCCAGTTTATAGTTGGTATTTTAATTTTATTTTTTATTTTTATTTTATTTATGTTTTTTTTTGGGGGGGTGGCAGAGAGAGAGAGAGAATCTCAAACAGGCTCCACACCCAGCACAGAGCCCAACACAGGGCTTGATCTCATAACCCTGAGATCATGACCAGTGCCAAAATCAAGAGTTGGCGCTTAACAGACTGAGCCACCAGGTGCTCCTACTTGGTACTTTTAAACTGATTCTAGGAGTATATCTTTTGTAGGAGAATGCAGTCTTTTTTTCCTATCACCTTGGTCCATGTTTTATCTTTTGTTTGTGTGTCTTTTGTTTTGTGGTTTCACGTTTTCTGATATATGAACTCTGTATAAGGTATTTGGTGTGTGTATGTGTGTGATACTGGATGCAAGTTTATTTTCTAATCATTAATATTAGAATTAAAGAGTATCTCTAGACTCCATTATCCTGTGGTAAAATAAATAAACAACAACAACAACAAAAGACGACATTCGTATAGTCTTACTCCTGGACAACCTCCCTTGGGTCAACTTTTGAATTGTTCGCACACCCTGGGACATTGGACAGTATTTATAAGAATTTAATTCCTGTATTTTGGTGGTGTTGCTCCACGTGTAAGAGAAGTTATCTAAATTAGTATGTGAATCACCAAGAGGAATTTTGTGTCCCTGAAGACTGCGGGGATGACGAAGGGGTAGGAAAGGAGCCCATGCAGTACTGTTTTGGTATCAGAGAGGGAATGATTCAAGAGGCTGGAGGAGTGGTGGAAATCTGGACTGTGCATATTTCCTCTAATTCTATTGAGGATGGAATAAAGCAAATGTGACCAAATATTACTTCAGTTTAATACATTCATACTTTCAGTGTTACTCCTTTTGTTTTAGAAGTTTTTCATAATCCCATATTGGCTGTGATTATTTATTCATTCATTTCTGTTTAGTCATTTTTGCCAGGTGGAAGGCTACTTCTCATGAACACATTGAGATGTTGCCTGTTCTTCTCACTGCCTTACTCATGCCGTCAGTACGCTCTCACTTGGAAGGGTGGTAACTATAACTTCACGTGGCTTCTTCCTCCTCTAGGCAACTTGGAGTGAGAAAAGAAATGTGGGTCATCACAGTAGAACAACTTCATCTCTGTCGTCTTTCTTGTCTGTGGATGAAATGGCTGCTCTAGAGGCTAAATTTGTGTTTTGTTTTGTTTAATTCAGCATTTCCTTTGCTCAGTACCCATGGAAAAAGTGCAATGTGGCTATGTGTAGTCTCCATTAATATGTTGCCTCATACTGTAACAACAACAACAAAAAATTCTATTCCATCTGGAATAGGCTGTTCCATGTAGAAGAGAAATAGGGAGCTCTATGTCTGGGCTGTAATATCTTCATGGTTTGCTGAGGAACAGGAGCAAGTTCCCAGGTCTACTTTTAATTGTTAGAGACTGTATTTGCTAAAGCAATTTACAGTTATTTTCCCCTAATATTGTACACAACTCTTCAGCCCTTCAGACTGCAGGATCTTGGGGCTCCAGGGTGGCCCAGTCTATTAGATGTCCTACTATTGATTTCAGCTCAGGTCATGATCTCAGGGTCGTGAGATCAAGTCCCATGTTGGGCTCCATTCTGGGCATGGAGCCTGCTTAGGATTTTATCTTTCCCTCTTTCTCTGCCCCTCCTCCCACCACTTGCACTCTCTCTTTCTAAAATAAAACAAAACAAAAATTGCAGGGTCTTGTCTCAATTCCAGTAGACAATGTCTTCTCAGCCACTGGACAAAGAGAATCTTCAAGTAAAACCTCAGTATTCTTCTGAAAGTTCTAAATACATTATTTTCACACCTAAATGAGCAATAATTGTTGGCCATTATTTTCATTTTTATTCCATCAGCCTGGCCCAGATGCCTCTCTCAAAAATCTTTCCCATTTCTTGCCCATGAATGGTACTCTTCTCCAGTCTGGCGATTACAATTATATCTGGGATCTGAGCTAGAAGAGGAAGTGACAGCCTATAGGCTCAAGCTGCCACCATAGCTAGAATGGACTGTTAAATGGGGTGTTGGGTACTAACGATACCAGTTTATTTTAGGAGCCAGCACTGGTTAAACAGTAACAGATTTCGCAAGGAAAAAATCTCATAACAAAACAAAACAGAATACAAGTATGCTGCTGGATACATAGGTTATATTGACTTTTAGAAAATGATCTTTCAATTTTGTTAGAGTTGTGCAACTCACGTAGAGATATATGAACTAAAAAAATAATATTGCTAATTATATGACTAAGAGCTACTAGTAAGGAAAAAAATAAGCATTGTTAAGAGGAATGCTTTGGAGTTCTATGCTTGGCTTATACTGCAAAGATAGGTTTATTTTCTCTTGCATAAGAGTGAAATTGCAAAAAAAAAAACAGTTGGATTTGATGACAATCTAAGAATGAATCTGTAATGATGGATAGTTTAGGATTTTAAATTAGATAAACAATTTGAAGAAAGGAGCAATATCTTTAAAATATTTTTAATAAGAATAAACACAAATCATTACATTTGGGTTCAGGGGGAAAATACTACAGTAAATGAAGAAAACACCGTTCACTCATTAATCTCAGAAAACAATTTTATTCTCTGATGTGTCAGATAACTACATGAGGTATGGGGACTATGTATATATGAGGAGGATTTCACAATTAGTGAAAGGGATGGATTTATATTTAATTCAAGACCTTACAGTGGAAAATGTGATCCTAGACATTTCTACAAGGTGAGTCAGAAGGGAAGAAAATGGAGAATTACCTGTGTCAGGAAGGGGATGGTCAGAGAAGGAGTCCCTTTTGGAGCATAGTTTGTATTCACTGGACCCCTCCTAGCCTTGGTATTTATAACTCTACTAATGAAATTAGGGAAGGACCAACATTGATGAGACTGCCTTCATTAATAATTAAATGTTTATTAAGGATAGTTACCACTATTGACAATGGTTGAGCATTGAATGTGAGTTTTAGATTTATGATCACATCTAGAATTGACATTCTGAAATCTAGATTACACTACTACCCAAATTAACTTAATCTTCCAGTCTCCTGGAGAGCAGCTTCCCACCCTATTTCCAAACTTGTAACACCACTCCTCATCATCATTCTTGGAGGATGGACACTCCTTCCATCTCTTTGCGATAACTAAAACAATCAGAAGAGAGCACCACAGAATTCTACCACCTCATCCACCCACTTACCAGCATTGGAACCATGGGCTTTCTATCTCCTAGCCACAAACCTAAGCTTTCCAGACTCCTTACTAGACCCAATTCTCCCACTTACTTTTCAGAAGCAATCATCCCCCACTGCTCAGGTACATTGTTCTAGAACCTCTAAATATTCTCTCCTGAATAATAAATATTTCTCTTTCTACTAGAATATTTTTAGCACACAAACAGGTTTAAAAAAAAAGATAAAAGACTATTCAGGGATGCCTGGGGAGGTGAAGTGTATGCCTTTGGCTCAGGTTGAGATCCCAGGGTCCTGGGATTGAGCCCCACATAGGGCTCCCTGCTCAGCGGGGAGTCTGCTTCTCCCTCTGCCTGCCACTCTCCCTGCTTGTGCTCTCTCTTTCTCTGACAAATAAATAAATAAAATCTTAAAAAAAAATCATTGAATCCTAGATACTATCCTATTTTTGCCTACTATTTTGAAAATTAAATTCCTCAAATTAATTGCTTGTTCTCTATCTCCAAATTCTCTCTTGTTTTATCTTCAACCCATACCAGTTATACTTTCACTTCTTCATTTCACTGCAAATGCCCAGGTCACTGATAAGTGATAACTGATAGCCTTGCTACTACATTTAATTGAGCTTACTTAACAGATTTGCAGCCTTTGGAACAGGTGGTTAGTTCACTTTCTTTGAATGGAAACCCCAATCTCTGGGTTTCCTCCCTTCCTACCTCTCTGGTCATTGGCTACTCTTTTTCAATCATCTTTCAGATGCCTCTGTTCTCCTACCTTTGAATATTCTTGGTCCTAGTAAATACCTGAAGGTGCTAAATAAAGCCACTAGACTTAATGAGCACCAGGGTGGTGAGCGTGTTATTCTAATCCTTCCTCTGTTCTGAACTTTGGATTCATACAGCCAACTATAAACTTGGCATTTCTACTTAGTTGTCTCCAAATGTTCCAGGGATGGGATGAATGTCTTATTACTATTTTCTTTAAAGTGCTATTTAGTTAGCCAGGTCTAGCCTAGAATCTATTAAAGGAGATTAACAATGATAATGATGATGACGGTGATGGCCATGGTGGCAGTTCTCACCATATCATGGTGATGGTGATAATGATGATGATTTTTTTCCTTCTTAAATACATATATTCATCCTAAGAACAATATTATTATCATTTTCCAGATGAATAAATTGAATCAGAGAAGTTAAGTAACTTTTCAAGATCATACAGTTAGAAAAGTACGGGAAAGGCTGTGAGCTGAAATCTCTCTGATTTTACAGTTATTCTGAAATTACTCTCTCACTAAATGAGTGATTACCATTTATTTACCAATTACGGCTTTATCTGCCTTCTATTTACCCTTCCAAAGGAAATATTTATTAGATGGTTAATCATTAAACTGTCCTGTCTTTCTGACAGGACCATTCTAGATAAGCCCTCACTTTCTTAGACTCTCCTCTAACCCATTCCTAAATCCTGTAAGTTCTTGCTAGTACACTCCCAAATCAATACCCAATGGTCTCCCATAATACTCACTGCAACAAACACTAATCTCTGTGATTCAACTACATGTGTATTCCTGGTAGACTTTGGCTAGAGGACATTGACATCTCTGGAAATGCTATAGCCAGTGCAAAGTAGGGGAAGAATGTCCCTTTCCATATTTTGAATACTACACTCCATTTATATTAGTCTATAAGGATTACAGAATTAACTCCCCTACGTTTGTTTTAAAGTCTTATCCCAATACCTTGGCACAATGTCATGGGCTCACTATTCTTCTTCACGCTCCTTTTGAGCCTGTCCAAATAGTAAATATTGATTTGTTCTAGCCATTGAAATGGAACTGTGGGCATGGCTATCACCAAACACTTCACATAGTTTAAAATACATAATGTTTACCTTGTTAGATCTATATTATCATGTCAATATGCCACGATTATTTGTTTCTGAAATTGTAATCTTAAACTTTACCAATGAACTTTAATTATCACAGCCCTGGAATTTTAAGAAGATACAGAATTCAGCAATGCAAAGGACAGAGCCCTGTAGCACTCTGCAGGGATTACCTTCTACCTCATAGAGTCTCATTTTATATAAGAGAATATAAAGTAACTTGGTCAAATACTTTGTTAAGTCCATGTAAACCCATAACCTGATAATGCTTTTAAGAAGAGATTGATTTCATTTGTCTGGATATGTCTTAAGTATATTAAGTGCTTTGGACTTGGTATGAAATAAAAAAGTATATATCAGAAGAAATAGAAGCATTCAAATGGAAAGGGTGAATAATTAGGATAATGTCCAATCAGGACTTAAGAAGAATGCCAGAAAACATCAGGAAATAGAGATCATAGAACTTGAAAAGAGCGCAAGTTCTCAGAAGCCAGCATTTACTTTTAGCCCATCCATTCCTGTATCAGCTACCTTAGGGAAATAAAAGAACTGGGGCAGAGCCAGGAAAGGACACACTCTTTAATATGAGTTAGGATATTTGCCTCAAGCTCAAGATGACTCTCTTACTCAGTTATGCTGGATTAAGTGAAGAAATGCTTCCCATAAACACCTCTCCTTGCACAGACTAAGATACACTGAAGATTTCTTTCCTCTTTTTTTCTTAAATTCAAACCATTTTGTATATAAAGATGAGAGTGAACAGAAGGGGGAATGAACCATGAGAGACTGTGGGCTCTGGGAAACAAACTGAGGGCTTTGGGGGCAGGGGTGGGAGATTGGGATAGGCTGGTGATGGGTATTAAGGAGGGCATGTATTGCATGGTGCACTGGGTGTTATACCCAAGTAATGAATCATGCAACATTACATCAAAAACTAGGGATGTACTGTATGGTGACTAACATAACATATTAAAAAATTATTATAAAAAAAGATGAGGGTGAGGAAAAGCAGAACAAATAAGAACAGAATGCAGAGAACTCTTTTGTACCAGCTGAATTTGAATGATGCCTCTAATTAATTGTTTGGGGCTAGATTCTCCGTGTCATTACTTCTACTAAGCAGAGCCCTGGGTCTGAGTGGGAAATACAGAGATTAGAAGTTGACTTCCCACAGGTAACAGTATGGAGAAAAGGGAATACGAATTTTTAGAATTCAGTTGGAATTGTAAATATGTGAAACTACCAACTGATAATTGCATTGATTAAAATTTGGATATTTTGAAACGTTTTCCACAAACCCCAATACACTGTGAATTGTTACCCTGGTTCCTATATAAGGCTTGTGGGTGGGGCGCCTGGGTGGCGCAGTTGTTAAGCGTCTGCCTTTGGCTCAGGGCATGATCCTGGTGTTCTGGGATCGAGCCCCACATCAGGCTCCTCCACTAGGAGCCTGCGTCTCCCTCTTCCACTCCCCCTGCTTGTGTTCCCTCTCTCACTGACTGTCTCTCTCTCTGTCAAATAAATAAATAAAATCTTTAAAAAAAAAAAAAAAAAAGGCTTGTGGGTGATGAACTTGAATGTACCCAGCACAGAGTTTACTGTGATAAATAAATAAATAAATAAATAAAATTCTGTTTCGTTAAACTAGATAACATAGAGGGTATCTTAGTAAAGATAGGCTGAGTCCTGTAACAAACTCCCATTTCTCAATAACAAAATGCAGTTCTATGTTTCATTAAAGACATATGCTTATTTAGGTTGGTCAGAAGGCTCAGGTCCACAGTTATTCAGGGGCTGAGTCTGAGAGAGAATCTAACACCTTTATTTAACCAAGAGCCTCTGTGGTCACCAATGGAAGTAGAGAAGAAGCAAGGTACAGGGAAGGCATATCCTCACTTAACTGTCTGAGCCTTCTGGTGGTTGACATTTCTCTCATTCCATTGGTGAGGTCTAGTCACATGATCCAATCTAGTTACAAGGGAGTCTGGGAAATGTAGTTCAGCTGTGTATCTGGAAGAGGAAATGGACTTGCTGTGCCCAGTATTTGCTGTGGAGCATGTACTCCAGAAACCTTACAAAACTTTTCCTTACACAGTATTTGCAGAGCTGCATCTAGACCTGCCCTTTGTAATACCACCCATAGTGGTGGTGATCTATTGAAGGATACCTCTCAATTATTTCTTAAATTTAGATATTTGTGCTATCCCAAGAGTCAGATTTTCTTTTGATCAAGATTATCTAGTATGTACAACCTCTATTTATCAATTTAATAATTATGTGTATCAGGCAGTGTTCTAGGCCATGGAGACATCTCATTGAAGGAAGTAGAAAATAATCTTTGCCTGTATGGGACTTACAATCTTATTTTGATTCATAGTATCATAGATGAGGCACTGCGATGTTTATGAGGAAATAAAGAGGAAAGTGAAGGAAAAATTAGATCCCGTATAAAACACATAAACATAATCTGATACACCACTTGAGGATTAATTTGAATTTGCCATTGAAAAAGGAAACGAGTTGATCATTCTCTATTTGGACAGATCCTTTTCAGGTTGGTGTGCAGAATCCCAAGGGGCACCTTGGATAAGTGAACAAGAGAAGGCATGTCTTCATTCACGGCACAGGAAGCCACATCTGTCTTATTCATGGGCTGTGTGGTAAATACTGTTGCCAGAAAGTCCTTGCATATGGGCCCCAAGCACTTACTATAGATGGCCCACAAAATTGGCTTTAATATTCCCTCAATATATAAAAAGGGAAATAAAGTAAAAAACAAAAAATACAGAGAATCATTTCAAGACAAGTCTCATAATTCTTGAGAGCCATACCAGAAATGAATAGTCCTGTTTCATTCTCCAATAATTAAAACATCTCATGCTTATATAAAAGCTGTGTGCCCACACCTTCTCATGCCTTACATCTGTTATCTATTTAATTTTCACACAAGCGTATGAAGTACTAAAATTATACCCAATTTATATATGAAGAAGTAGAGACTGAGATGAAATAATTTGCCCAAGATTTTA
This sequence comes from Ailuropoda melanoleuca, assembly GCF_002007445.2. NCBI lineage: Eukaryota > Metazoa > Chordata > Mammalia > Carnivora > Ursidae > Ailuropoda > Ailuropoda melanoleuca. The sequence goes on along the minus strand of NC_048218.1, from coordinate 115,357,969 downwards.
CAGTTATGAAAAGGAAGATCCGATTTGAATCTAGGCCTTATTGAGTCTGTACATGTAACCACGCTACAAACTGCCTCTCTCTACATTTTATTCAAAATAATTCTAAAAATAGAGAAGAAAAGGAATATCAGTATCTTTGGCCTTCATACATAAATGTCTCCCAACAAGTGTTTGTTGTACTGGCCTTGGTAGAATACTGAGCCATTAACAACTTCCATCATCTTAACTTTCTGGTTCACATTCCAGAATGTCAGTCCCATCTGATTCTCTCCTGTTACTAACCCTGCTCTGGTATAGGAAGGGACCCTCATGTGACTGAAGGTAATTAATACTGTGGATTTAAAATGTTTTATGGTTGTATCTAAACGCATCCTGTAGCAATTTTGACAAGGTGAGCAAATAATCTATGTCTCACTCTCAATTTCTGCATATTGGGAAAAATAGTACTTGATTTGTGGGATCATTGTTTGGATACAAGGAAGTAATCAATATAAAGCTCTAAGAATACTCTTAGCATATTATAAGTATCTCAAATTATGAGATATTGTGGGGAGTTTTGTTGTCTCCACCATTTATAACACACTTACAGCGAATGAATAATCACTTGAGGTTGCGGCATCTACAAACCTGTTCCCATTTCTTTTTTACCTTTTCCTAAGTTTACCTCATTCACCGGCATGCAGGAATATGTAGGTCACACACTCATGAATAAAGGGTCCAACAAGAAATCTAAGAGGTAAATATGCTCAGCTCAAGGAGATGCAGGTGTAGAAGGAAAGTGTTAACAATTTTAAACCTAGGACCCGGGTGAAGCCAAGGCTGTTCCCTTCCCCACAGCCCACAGCCAAACGCAAACCAAAGCCGTGATCCTCACTCAAAACTCATAGCCATGGACAGGCTCAGCTTAAGCCCATGCGGCACTCGAGAGTGTAGTCCATAATTAATGTGTATATAACAAAAGAGCCCCTTGTTTACAGTAATATTTTTATTCAATTCATCTTCCCAATCTAAGAAAGTATTTAATTCCCCTTAATGATATTAGCCACCCCAGTCTTTATTACAACATAGGACATAATTACCCTGCTTTAACTTAATTTATAGACCTCATTAACACCCTCGCCTTTCTACCATGATTACAAATCTCCTAGGAATCAAGAACTCTCTGTACAGTAGGAGAATTATTGTGATTTATTGTTCATCCTGGCAGTCCCGAGAGCAGACTGATTTATTGGTGTGGATTCCCACTGGGGTGAGCAGAATTTGGGGGGAGAATCGTAGGGCTTCTGGGGAAGTGAGCTTACCCTCCCTGACTCAGAGTCACGGGTTAATACAGAGACTGTCGCTTACTGCACGGAAGCATGAAGGAATCTCAGGACGACAAAACCTCTAGCAATAACCAGCTTGAGAATGTCACTTCTGCCACTGGGAAAGTAATTGTATCCCTTTTTTGGAAATGAGAAGCTAGGGCAAGTCTTAAATATTCCAGCTGCTATTCATTTCCCCCCCTCCACGGGGACATTTTTCACCCATTGTCTGAACAATCAAGCAGTTATGGAGAACAGAACTTGCATTACTAGTTTCCATTCTTTTTCTGACACAAGATCACATCTCCCCATTTTCCCAGGAATGATGCTTATTTGCTGTATGATTCTTAGCTAGAAGATCAAAAGTACTGGCATCACAATTGCCCTTAAGGTCCAGGAGAAAGAACTGTGACTTTCAGAGCTCACGTAATCATTAACAGAGAATGCTTACAGCGGCCACACAGTGATGGTATTATATTGTCATATCATTTTCACAATGGGATTACAATGTGAACTTTGATGGTGATGAAAGGAGACAGGAGATTTTTTTAGCGCAAAATTAGAGTTAACTCCTGTCCAAATCAGGACATTTTCTAGAAGCAGAGTGACATGTTGGAGTTCTTTCAATTCTTTGAAAAGAATCATGGCATCTAGCTGTAGAACCCTCAAGAGCACATTAGAGTCCTGCCCAGCCCGTGGGCAGGCTGCGGAAGAAACCAGGTTTATTCATTTATTTTTTTTTCTAAACCTAATAACATTTATTATTATTACTTTTTTCTTTTTAATTTTTTCTTTATTTATTTTAATTCAATTAGCCAACATATAGTACATCATCAGTTTTTGATGTAGAGTTCAATGATTTATCAGTTGCATATAACACCCAGTGCTTTCCACATCACTTGCTCTCTTTAATGCCCATCACGCAATTACCAGGTTGCTTTAGAAAAAGATCTGCCCAAAGACTTAGAGGAAGCAAGCCATAAGGTGTGTCATCTTTTTTCCCTAAACTCATTTTAATCTGCTTTAGTACAATTGCTGGGCAGACCTCAATATAATACATAAATTGTTACTGATTTTTATAAATTAAGAAAAAGAATTGGACATATTTAATTGTTTAATGAACTTTTATTAGTCGTCAGATGCCCAAAGTTCAGAAAGAGAAAGAAAGAAAAGATTCTTGCTCTTGCTATGCCTTCATTTTTATACCAAGGTATAGTCATGACTCATTCTGGGTAAAGAGTTAATGGAGTGTGTGCTAATTGAGAATGAATCTTGCACCCACCAAGGCTGGATGCTCACTCCTGACACTCCTAGAAGCTTTGTACCTTGTTTCTAAAGCTCTTTACAAATCATCATAAAAGAGAAATGATCTCAGAAGCACTTAAAGCTTTTTTTACACCCACTTTTCCAATAAATCTCAAACACATCTTTCATTTTGATCACAGAAATGCAAATTTCCTGACAGGCAAACTAGAGCATGACTAAGTCCAAATGGAGTACAGTACATTTACTCACGTGGAAAGAATAATGCAATGAAACATAATGCAATTCACTCACTTCAACCTCAGAACTATGCGTGCTTTATATCATCAGCTTATTGTTCAGTGTTGGGTTTTTCACATATGATTTTGAAATGATTAAACCAGTTAGAAAGGAAAATAATGCTTACACACTGCAGGTAACTTCATGTGTCTGTTTCTCCATAACTGTATTTTTATTTTTCCCTATAGCTTTCATTCATAAGAAAGTTAGGTTTGTTAACAGTAAAATAATTTCAGACTGATCAGGGATCTAAGTGCTAATTTTTATTAGGCTGGATCTCATAATAGGAACAGAAATGGAAATGTGTGGTCTCATCTCTCCTCAGTGTGCAGGGTAGTGGTTGCTAGGCAGCCTTCTGTTTGTAGAGAAGAGAAAGAATTTCTTTATCTACAGACGTCTTCAACAATGCCTCATCCTCGGTATTTCTGTCAAATTTATACAGTGGGATAGGGCTTACTGAGCTGCAGTGATTTTTGTGTGCAGTAAAACCTGCCCTATTTGTGAGGGATGTATTGCCGAACAAGGGTCAAAGTGCAAACAGAAGTGGGCATTACTAAAACAGATGGCTGTTACCTGGAGAAGCCAGCCTGATAATATCTAAGAGGCTTAAAAGCTGCATTATAACTATTTTAATTGAATTTTATGTTATCAAAGCAATATACGTACAATGGCTTGAAAAGCTGAATAGTAAACTAAATGGATTATAAATGAAGGGCTCTCTCTGCTGCATCACTTCCCTCCCTTACATCTTTCTCTCCAAAAGCAACCTCTTTTTTACTCTCCATAATTGTAAATGATACGAATCGATTGCTGTCATTGGATTCATTCGTTTTAGATGCTGTCTCCTGACTCCTGGTTAGGGTAGATGAGGATTTAGCTCTTACATGGCCAACACTTTTGTCTGCCCCCCTCATTCTCCTATTATAATTCCATTAAAATTAAGGGTTAAAGCAGCATTCAGTGTTTATATTATTTAAAAAATATCATTGTGTCATGACAGGATCACCTTTTTTTCCCAATCTGTCCTGAAGTTAAGTATTCCTTGCTTATTTGTTTGTTTAGTTTTATTTGCTTAGAATTCTGTATTACTACATTTTCTGGCATCTTCTATTATTCTCTCAGTGCGATTTTCCAAAATATAAAAATCAATCAATCAATCAATCATTCAGTCAATCTGGGAACCGTGAATGCCAATCTTTCTCTGGATATATTACTACTGGAGCCTTTTTTTTCTCCTCCTTTCTCTAGGGCTACTCCCCGCTCCCTACCTTGGAATTTCCTTCATGCCATCCTGGGACACATACCTTATTTCTTACATGTCAAGTTTTCTTCTTTCCCAGTCTACACCATTGTTGAGTGGAGCATATCCTCCAGTAATTTCAAGTTCAAAAGACCATCCAAGGACAGAGGTGTGGTCATGACAACCCCCATCTTTTCTCGTGAATTAACTGCTCCAAACTGGACTGAGTGTCACCCATGCCTGGCACATAGGTGTCTCCTTATACTGCCTTTTCATAACCTTCCTGGATGTTCCCTTTGTTTATCTCCTATGTTAAGACTCTACTTTTCTGTGTAGCATGTCTTTCCCTGGTATATTCCCTCATCTGGGGGAAAACATCTGAAGTAGCTTTCTAAAAAAGGAAGCAAGGGAGAGGGGAGTTTTTTGAGACCTCACGTATCAGAAAATGTCCTTATGCTAGGTCCCACACACACCTGAGTTTGGGGATCATCTAAGTTGGAAATCATTTTCTATATTTTCTATATATGAAGGCACTGCTCCACTGCCTTCCAGCTTCCAAGATTTTTGTTAGATGTATGATGCATTCTTTTCCCTGAGCCTTTTGTTTGATCTTCCTTCTCCCTAGAATTTGTATCATCTTTTTAACTTCAGTGTTCTGAAATGTTGCCATGCAGTATCAATATGTTTCTATTTTCTCAAACGTTTTGCTAGTCTCTGGCAATCTCAAAACTCATGATTTAGAGGATTAATATATAGGCATCTCGTTTGTTTAACTCTAGATAAATGTGAAGAGAAGCAAGGTGCAGAAATACTGGGTCTTGAACAAAGGATGAAGTAGAACAAAGACCTTTGAATCCCTTGGTATCTTTTATAAGCTTCACGCTCCCTCCATTCTCTTTTCCTGGCCTTCTAATCAGGTATATAAACATCATATTCTCTCTCATTTTTCCCCTTCTCCCATATATTAAGCTATGCCTTGAGAGTGACATGATTTTTTCCCATAGTTTTCAGAATATCAGTGCCCTTTATTTTAATAAGAATCCATAAAATATCATCCATTAGGCACCCGTAGACCTATTATAAGCTTTGGTGATAACCGTTATCACAACATTTTGTGATTGTGGAAAAAGTGGTTCAAAGAGATAAAGTAATGTGAAAGATCACTCAACAAAGAAGGAGTAAAGGCAAAGCATATACCCAGCTTTACCTGATTTCAAGGTCTTCTTTTCTTACCATCTTTCTTATAAATAAATATATATATATATATATATATATATATATAAACTTACTTTCTAGAAAACTGTAATTTATATGCAATGTGTTCAGTTTACAGGATGAAAAACACCATGACTTGTTTATCAAGTTTATGAATGACGTACATTTTGAAGTGTTAGTTTGGATATTCAATCATATAATCTAGATTCAAAGTCATGTTAGAAGAATTCGCTCAGATTAAAAGGGTGAGGTTCAATGTGGGTAACAGGATCCGCCACCATTTGTTTGCCTAACATCTGGTTTCACATCAACTTCAGGGGGTTCTTTATAATATCATTATTAATATAATTCTGGCAAAAACCTCTATGAAAGAAATAGTTGGAATATTTGAAATCATTGTTTAAACACTATTCTTCCTCAACTCAGGTTTATACTCTAGATGACTTGGCTTTAGAGTATTTTTTGTGGCTTTTCATTTTCACATCATGATCTTTCATGCACTCAAGGCAATTCTTATTATTGTGGGAAAGTTGCCTCAGTAATAATTTACATTCTGCAGTCAGTGGAAGAGGAGATGCTTCTGCTAAAAGGAATAACATTTGTTATCACTCTTAACTGTTTTGCAAGAAAAAGAGCTTGTTATAGAAATAAGTCAATCCGTTGCTGAAAGAATAATGCTTGGAAATATGCCTGTGGACAATAAGTCACCTGTTAGAGACAGGAAAAAAAAAAAACACAACAACTCTCTACACATTGGTGTGTGACCACTCTGCTGTTCATCCAGAAGCCTCACGTGAAGAGACAGAGGGATGCTGAGCCTTTGAAACACCTTTCTAAAAATATTACACTAGAATCCTCTTCCCAGCCTCTCGTAAAATGAACTCCAGATCAAGCAGTTATCTCGTGATGTTGAGCTTTATAAAATGAAATCAGAAGCAATTATATCAACTGAGCCCGTAGATGTTAGGATGGGCCTCAAGTTAAATGTAAAGCGTGTGCAACTTAAGAAAGGATTATTCCTTCTTCAGAAACTTACACTTCAAAACTAAAGGGGAAGAAAAATCTATTTATTTGATACTACGTATATGCTTTTTCCTATAAGATGCCCATAAAATACTAAAGTTCCATTTTGTATATAATCTTATGAATGGACAAGAAAATTCTGATGCTTTAATTTTATATGTAGTGATAAGAATTCAAAAAATACCCTGTCTGTGAGGACATTCTTTTTTTTTNTTTTTTTTTTTTTTTAAAGATTTTATTTATTTATTTGACAGAGATAGAGACAGCCAGCGAGAGAGGGAACACAAGCAGGGGGAGCGGGAGAGGAAGAAGCAGGCTCATAGCAGAGGAGCCTGACGTGGGGCTCGATCCCATAACGCCGGGATCACGCCCTGAGCCGAAGGCAGACGCTTAACCACTGTGCCACCCAGGCGCCCCTGTGAGGACATTCTTGATCCAACTGTGTACTACAGTATGAACTGAATTTTGTTTGGATGTCATGATGCCATTCTGAGTACTTGCAGAGTATTACTTTTAATAAAAACCCACTAGGAAGTTTGAGACTTATGTGTGAAGTATATAGTTCTGTTTTAATAAATAAAGTTTCCCAAATTCCTAAAATTTTCATAAAGTTTGACTATTATGATGGTTAAATTTGTATATCAATTTGTAGGGTGTTCTGGATTGAGATTAACATTTAAATCAATAAATGCTGAGTAAAGTAGATTGCCTTCTTAATGTGGGTGAGCCTCATCCAATCAGTTGAAGATCTAAATAGAACAAAAACACCAGCCTTCTTGAGCAAGAGGGAATTCTCCTGTAGTGTACCTTCACACTTTATCTCCACCATCTGCTTTCTTAGACTGAAAACTGTTGGACTTTAGAAACTGTATTATCAACTTTCCTGAGTCTTCAGCCTAGGGGTAAGCACGGCAGATCCTGAATTTGTCAGCTGCCATAATTATGTCAGCTAATTTCTTATATCTCAGTCTCTCTGTTTCTTTTTCTCTCTGTCTCTCTCTCTTTCTCAATATACTTGGTTTTGTTTCTCTGGATAACTTTGACTGATACAGATTTTGGTACTAAACTAGGGTAGAGCATGTCAAGATATCTCTATTTTTAAAAATATATATATATTTTTTAAGATTTTATTTATTTATTCAACAGAGATAGAGATAGCCAGTGAGAGAGGGAACACAAGCAGGACGAGTGGGAGAGGAGGAAGCAGTCTCCCAGTGGAGAAGCCTGATGTGGGGCTCGACCCCATAACACCAGGATCACGCCCTAAGCCGAAGGCAGACGCTTAACCGCTGTGCCACCCAGGTGCCCCCGCTGTGCCACCCAGGTGCCCCTAAAAATATTTTATTAATTTATTTGACAGAGAGAGAAAGAGAGAGGCGGGGAAAGAGAGAGTAAAAGCGGGGGTGGGGCAGCAGAGGGAGAAGCAGACTCCTGGCTGAGCAGGGAGCCCGATGCAGAGTTCGATCCCACGACCACGAGATCATCACCTGAGCCTGAGGCAGACGCTTCGTGACTGAGCCACCCAGGCACCCCTCAAGAAATCTCTTTTAATGTGAAGGGTAAGTTGTTTTAAAGGGCCATTACAACAGCCAGAAAAAGAAGCATAACACCTAGTGGGTCTCTTTGGAAGGAGGTAACATATTACTCATTGGAGTGTACTACTCGAACTCATTGACCAAGTGATCCAAAAAGCTGTTAGTTTTCAGTGTGGCCTAGAACAAGAAAGGACCCTGCAACAGGGCCAGGCTGCTGTGCCAGCGCTTGCCCACTTGGGTCACATGATCCAGAATTATCCAAAGGTACTTGGAGTGACAGACAGATGCCGTTTGGGGCCTTTGACCCCCGTAGGTATCATAGTACCGTCCTTCAGGATTTTGGAGCAAAGACCTGCCATTCTCCACAGATGATTACCCTCCTGGGACACAGCTTTGGCTCTGCTATTGTGCCTCCATAGAGACTGAATGCTTAGCTGCTTCCAAACGACCGCATGGCCCGAGCTGCCCATCATGAGCTGGATGTTATCTGACTCAACAAACCACACATTTGTGTGTGTGCAGCGGCACTCTGCCATCAAATGGAAGTGGGATCCATGAGATCAGTCATGAGCAGACCCTGAAGGCACAAATAAGACACATGAAGAAATGACAAAATGGCCCATAGTCCCTGTTTCTGCTACACCGACTTCTCTCCGCCAGTCTGCACCCATGGCCTCGTAGGAAGTTCCCAGTGATCAACTGACAAAGGAAAATAAGATTTCAAAGTCTGGTTTATAAACAGTTCATAATATGCAAACACCCCCCAAAAGTGAACAACAGTGTCACTATGGCCCCTGTCTGGGACATCCTTGAAAGATAGGGTGAAGGGAAATCCTCCCAGTGGGCAGGACTTCGAGCACTGCACCTAACTGCAAAGCACTGAATCATTTTACTCGGGAGGAAAAGTGGACAGATGTGAAGTTATATCCTGATTCATGGACTATGGCCAATAGTTTGGCTGGTTCATCTGGGAAACATCCATGGAAAGAACATGAGTGGAAAATTAGTGACAAAGAAGTCTGGGGAAGAGGTATATCCGTAGATCTCCCAGTACAGGCAAAAAATACGAAGATATTTAGATTCCACGTCAGTGCTAACCAAAGGGTGACCTTAGCAGAGGAAGATTTTAATAAAGTGGATAGGGTGATCCATTCTTTGGATATCAGTCAGCTTTTCCCCCAGCCACCTCTGTCATTACCCAATGGGTTCATGAACACAGTGGCAATAGTGGTAGGGGTGGAGGTTATGCATAGACTCAGCAATATGGACTTCTACTCACCAAGGTCGATCAGACTACTGCTGAGTGCCCAGGCTTCCAGCAGCAGAGAACAATGACACTGACTCCCCAAGATGGCACAATTCCCCAGGGTAACCAGCCAGCTACCTGGGGGCAGGTTGATGACATTGGACCACTTCCCTCAAAGAATGGGTAGCATTTTGTTCTTAATGGAATAGACACTCTGCATACGAATTTACCTTTCCTGCACATAAGGCTTCTGCCAAAACTATCATCTGTGGACTTACTGAGTGCCTTCTCCACCATCATGATATTCCACACAGCATTGTTTCTGATCAAGGAACTAACTTCATGGAAATGAAGGGCAGCTCTAGGCCTATGCTCATGGAATTCGCTGGTCTTACCATCCTTCCCACTCTCTTGCAGTAGCTGGCTTAATAGAGCAGTGAAGTGGCCTTTTGAAGACTTCATTTGCAATCCCAGCTGATTACCTTGCAGAGATGGGACAGGTTTCTCCAGGAAACTGTATATGATCTGAATCAGCATCTGATGCATGGTATCGTTCTCCCATACTCAGGGCTCAGGGGTCCAGGAGACACTCTCTATTACTCCTGGTGACCCTCTTGCAAAATATTTGCTTCCTGTTCCCATTACCTTGTACTCTGTTGGCCTAGAGTTCTTAGGAGACTCAATAATGATTCAATTGAACTGGAAGTAAAGACTTCCCCTTGACCACTTTGGACTCCTCATGCTTGTGAATCAACAGTCACAAAAGGCTGTCCTGTGCTGGCTGGAATGATTGACCCTGACTACTGAGCAGGACTGGACTGTGTTCCACAGCAGAGCTAAGGAATAGCGTGTCTGGAAGACAGAAGATCCTGTAGGGTGTCTCTTAGTATTGCCATGCCCTGTGATTAAGGTCAATGGAAAACTACAACAACCCAATCCAGGAAGGACTACTAGTGACCCAGACCCTTTGAATGAAGGTTTGGGTCACCCCACCAGGCAAAGAACCATAACCAGAGGAGGTACTTGTTGAAGGCAAAAGAATACAGAGTGAATGATGGAAGAACATAGCTTTAAAGACCAGCTACAACCACAAGACCAGTTATAGAAATAAGGACTGTGGTTGTCGTATTTCTTCCTTATTTGGTTGTAAGGTGTATGTGTGTTAAGCAACTATCTTTGTTTTCTCCTTCTTTACCCCTTTATCATGTAACATAAGATACATTGACTTTATATCATAGAATCCAATTATTGTGATGTTTACATTACAGTGTTTTAGTTATAGGATCTAAAGGAGCAGAGCAAACTTCAAGCATGGACTTTGCATCCTCTTCTGGGGAAAAGGTTAGTGCATTTTCAGTTGTACACAGGATAGTTGTATCATGTTAGGTGGAAGTATGACTTCATTGTTGTCTTTATTTGGAGATGAAGTATAGTTTAAGGAGATGTGTATGGGTGCCAAGTTGACATAGTATAGACGTGTGATGGTTAATTTTATGTGTCAACTTGGAGGGTGTTGTTGGATAAGATTAACATTTAAATTGGTGAAATTTGAGTAAGCTGATTACCGTCCATAAAGTATGTGGGAATCATCTAACCAGCTGAAGGTCTGAATAGAATAAACAGACTGACCTCCCAAAGAAAGAGGCAATTCTCCAGCAGACCCCCTTCAAACATCAGCTGTACCAGAGTCTTCCCCGGGTCTCTAGCCTGCTGGCCCACACTGCAGACTTGAGCTGGTCTACATTCATAATCACATGAGCCAATTTCTTATCAGTAATCTGTCTCTACCCCCTCTTTTTCTCTCTCTCTCTCTGTATACACACACACACACACACACACACACACACACACACTCTATAGGTTTGTTTCTCCTGAGAACCCTGCCTAATACAACTATGTGTCTGCACAGGAAGCATCAGTCTTTGTTAAGCCGCCGCCTCCATTGCTGCTCCCCAGTGGGTCTTATGTACAGTACTGACCACCAGGGGTTCATCCTCCCTTATTCGCTGGCTCACACATCCAAACATGGAAGCGCATCTCCTTCCTCCTGGATTCACCTTCCAGCCCTTCCATAGCCAGAGCGTGTAACCAGTCTTCCTTTGTCTGCTACTTCATTTCCCAAATCTCAGCCAGAGCGCAATTTCCAGATCATGAGTGTCCTTGTCAAAACACTTAGATGGCATATGATTTTCCTCAGGCTCAGTTCTGAGTGTGGCTCTTGAGACTCAACGAGATGGGACCCACTGCACCCCTGGCCACTTGCTCTAACCACTCCCAGGCTGGGAACTACTTGCTGCTGGTATAGTCACTTTCCAGCAACCCTCCAAGGATGGCTCTCCTTTAGGGGTGTACTGATCAAGATTCTCTTCAGACACCATACCGACAGAACTAAAGGCATTTATTATGAGGGATTGAGTCACGTGATTATGGAAGCTGAGAAGTCCCACAGTCTTCCGTCTGCAAGCTGGAACCCAGGAGGGTCAGTAATTCCTGTCCCGACTTGAAGGCCTGAGAACCAGGGGTTCCAGTGATGTAAGCCCCAGGCCCAGCGCCTGTCCAAAGGCCCAAGAACTAGGAACGCCAGTGTCTGAGTGCAGGAGAAGACGGATGTTCTAGCTCATGCAGAGAACAGATTTGACATCCCTCTGCTGTTTTGTTCTATTCAGGCCCTGGATGGTTTAGATGTTGCTCACCTGCATTGGTGAGAGAGCCCTTCTTTACTCAGTCTATTGATTAGAAGCTAGTATGGCTGGAAACACTCTCACAGACATACTCGGAAATTATGTTCCACTGGCTTTCTGGCCAAAGCTTAGCCCTGTCAAGCTGACACATAAAATTGACCATCACAGGGGGAACGTGATAGTCCTGAAAAATTTCTCAAAGCTTCCTGCACTATGTCTAGACCAAAGCTCCTTGTTTTGGTCTCTGGCAAAGGATGTCTTTCATTCAACTTTAAACTTCATAGTCAAGAGTGCCTGGCATTTAGATGGTACTAACTAAAGTTTGTTTATTGAATAAGTAAGAGAATTTTATGTTTTCCTTTAATTGCGAGTAGCGCGAAAAAAAAAAAGCCTACTGTAGTCAAATGGATGCTTCCTTTTCTCTCAAATATTGAGCATGAGAGGTTCAGAAGACATAAAGAAAATATTCACTTTGGGCTTCAGAAACCAGATATTTATAGTATTAAATAAGTCCTCAGGTCTTAGGTGCTTTTTATGTGCATTAATATGAGAAATTTTCAAATGTAACTCTTCCCTTCCTGTTCTACTAAGTTGACATGCTTAAGAAAAATGGTCTGAGTTTTCTGTCTGATTTTTGTTCTTTTATTTTTTTTCTTCCTGCCAAGGAGATTTAGGGCACATAAATCATTAACGTGTGTTTTTATATATCCTGGTGGTCAGTGATGAGAGAGTTTAAGGTAACATAAATCCATTTTGTGGGTGTTTATGGGAGATACTTTCCAAGGGTAGAATTCAGTACAAGTCCTACGGACGACCTTCAGACAAGAGCAGGCTTTGAGCCTGCGCGTCCGGAAACCGACGGAATTCCTTTTTACAGCCTACTTTCAGGAGACGGGCATCATCTTGTAATGGTAACTGTAATGGCAGCTGTAACGCTTCCATTTCACTTTTACAAGACTTGTTATTTTCCCAGTTAGAGGAGTAAAAAATGTGCCATCTGCCCGTCACTGACATCAAGAACAGAATGAAGTACTACAGTAATAATTTTGAGATAATTTTGTTCAGAAATAGAATTAAAACTTTAGTTTCATCTATTTAAAAAAAACACTAAATTCCTATGTAAACAAAACTGATAGAAACCTGCTATTACTTGACATAACAGTCTAATTGCTAGTCACATTCATTAACACCAACAATGAGCTACGCCTGCTTTAGTTCCATGGGCTACTGTACGACTTGAGGGTAGAAAAATGTATTTCCTTTAAAATGAATAAAATGAGGCTGTTTACTGATTTGATCCTTCATCATTGCCTGGTATGTTCACTGGCTCTTAATGTAGGCATATACTCAGAAACATTCATTATAAGATGAAAAGTCTAAAAAGGAAAAGAAAAGGGACTATACCATTGTGATAATTCCAGAAAAGTAATTCCATTTTGTAGAAAGGAGGTGATAAGTTTAATGCCTTAAAATATTTCTATTTTGTTTCAATACGCTCACCTAAAAATGGCCCGACAGCAATACTTAATTCAAGTATCAATAAAAATTGAACGATACTTTTATACTTTAATATGAAATCAATATAAATCCACCTTTTACATGACAAATATACCTGCAGGGTTATTATGGACATAGTTCCTATGTGAGACCTTTCTCCCTCTCTTCCTCTCTCCCCATTTCTGTTGCTTTATAGAGCGAAAGATATTCTAACAATAAATGAAGTGATTTGATTGACAAGCCTAAAGAGTACTGTTTGACCTGTTGGCTCAAGTCAGGAGCACATGTATTTGCTTACGGCGGTCATTTGCTCAAAAATTGTCATATGTGCCACTCTAGGAATTGGGCAGATCCAAGAGCATATCATTTACCTCAGTAATCATAGAATTTGGCCCTCTAGCGTGATCCAATTTTTATATTAATATCTACTCAGATCGTATGTGGAAAAAAATCATAACTGTTATCCCATTTCCAAAAAGGCAACACAACTGCTGAAAAATGAAGAAAGTAGCAAGCAAGTATAAACTAGCTGTTAAAAAAATGCAATGATTTTTGTATTAATTATTATTATTATCCATTAGTTTGGGTAAAACATGGCTATGTTTCCTTTCTACCAGTGTAAGTGGTGTGAATTTCTGGTCTCCCCTAAAATCTTATTGCTGTAAGTTTATTTATTTTTTTTAAATATTATTTTTTATTATGTTATGTCAGTCACCATACAGTACATCCTTAGTTTTTGATGTAGTGTTCCATGATTCATTGTTTGCGTGTAACACCCAGTGCTCCATGCAATATGTGCCCTCCTTAATACCCATCACCAGCCTATCCCAATCCCCCACTCCCCTCCCCTCTGAAGCCCTCAGTTTGTTTCCCAGAGTCCATAGTCTCTCGTGGTTCATCTCCCCCTCTGATCCCCACCCCCCTTCATTTTCCCCTCCCTTCTCCTAATGATCTCCCTGCTATCCCTTATGTTCCACAAATAAGTGAAACCATACAATAGTTGTCTTTCTCTGCTTGACTTATTCCACTTGGCATGCATCGACATGGATAGAACTGGAGGGGATTGTAAGTTACTTTAGAAAGGCACAAACTAAACAACCACCCTGCAGGGATATCCTTAGTGTGGACACTGAGTTAGATTACTTGGGCTCCCGTCCCAGTCTGTTCTTCGTCTCTGTTGAGGAGGACGTCAGCCTGCCCTGGTCCTCAGACATCTGAGCTTTAAATGAGGATCCTGTCTCTCCCTTTGACTGCTGCATCTGTGAAACGGAGTTTCCTATAAAGTACTTAGAATGGCTCTAGTGCACGATATGTGCTCAGTAACAGTTATCTGTGGATGTCAACTTTAATATTATTAGTGTTTTACTTGCCTTGTCTGCTTTGATACTGTGCTTTTTAGTGCTCTCATGGAATGAATTGTCATTTTTCAATTTCTTGGAAGAAGATCATACAATGTTGGAGCAATCTGTTCCTTAAAAGTTGGGGAAAATCAGCTATGAAACATTTGGTGTTTTCTTTATGGGGGTGATTTGTAGTTATTGATCCAGCTTTGTTAATGGTTATATGATTTCAAGAATGTTATATTTTCCTAGAAATCTTCATGTTTTCTCAAAGTTGTCAATTTGTGGACGTATGTTTTCTTATTAAAATATTAATATCTGATGGACCCATGAAAAGATCTCCCATTTTTCATTCTTCATACGAGTTACTTTTGGCCACCTTCTTCTTTCCCTTCTCCTCGTCCCCATCCACTCCTTCGTCCTTCACTTCCTCTTCTTCCTCTCTCTCTTCTCCCCTTCCTTTCCCTCCTACTTCTCTTCTTCCTCCTTGTCCCCTTCTTCATTTCCATCAACCCTCGTAGAGGCTTGTCCACTCTATTAATCTTTGTTTTCTTAATTTCTCTTGTTCCCATGACTAGTTTTCCATTTAGTTAATTAATAACCTCTATTTTCTCCTATAATCAGCTATTTTGAGGTATATTCTTACTTTTTTAAAACCTTAAATTTCTGGTTTTCAGGAGTCTTGACTAAAGGAAACACCAATTATACTTAGCTGAGGAACATTCCGTCATCCTATTTCCTTATATAGTATCTCATGCTGGTTCTCTCCTTTATGCACGTCTTAGCTGGGCTCCACAAGCATTGGTGTAGTCTACCTTCATGATTTTTTAGTTACAATTATTTTTTTACATTTCCATTGTAATTTCTCCTTTTGTCCCTGCCTTATTTAAAAGCATGATTTCTTACCCCCTTTATTCTACAGAGATTTTCCATTTATTCCTCCTTTAATAAAATTCTAATTTAATTATATTACGAACTCATTAATATAAAATCCTTGGGTTTTTTTTGCCACTTGGCATACTGCCTAGTAAGAAGTTAAATTTTGTAAATGTCACATGGGTGCAGGGTTCTATCTCTATTCTAATAAATCAAGACTTTTTAATTTTGTTAGATAAAGTATCTCTTTCCTAACCAAAGTTTAATTACCTTGAACTTTCAATAATTTAAAGACATGTTGAAAGCTCCCAATTTGACAGTGGATTTGTCAGTTTCATTTGCCATTTAAATGTTGCTTCATATTTACATCATTGCATTCTTTAGATTCTTAGTGTATTTATCCCATAATGATGTCTTTATCTTCAGTCTTTTTTTATCCATAATTAGTACAATACAGACCTGATATTAATATACATCTGAGGTTTTCTGGTTTTGCTTTTATGTTGTGATTACACACACACACACACACACACACACACACACACACACACATACTTATGTTGGTTTTTTAAACTTTCAAGTCACTTTTTAAATGTCTTAATGAAGTATAACAGATATATAATCAAGTTTAAAGCTTGTAAATTTTTTGAAACTGAACACACCCATATAAGCAACATCAAATTTAAAAACCAACAAACAGAGCACTACCAGCATCCCAGGTGTGCATTCTTTGCCCCATTTTAATCACTACCCACACTCCAAGGTTACTTATTTGCCAGAAATTGAAATTTATATAAATTGAATCACAACAGGTATAGTCTTCTGTATCTGATCTATTTAATTCAGTGTGGGGTTTGTGTGTTCCTCAATACTGTTGCATTTGCTCATTTTTATGGATGGATAGTATTTCATTTTGTGAAAATACCTGAATTTATTTATCTATTCTCAGGAAATGACAATTTGTATAGCTCCTAGTCTGTGGCTATTTAACATGGTACCGCTGTGATATTCCTGTTCATAGCATTTGGAGATCTATGTACCCATGCTTCATGGGTATCACTCAAAAATATTATCTAGCTACATTTTTCCTGCACCCTATCTTGAAATCTGCTTTTAACCTCAAGTTTAGACCATTTATATTCTCAGTGCATACAAAGAAAAAAGAAACCTATATATATGTGTGTGTGTGTATGTTTTATTATCTTTTTTGCCTTTTTAAAAATCAGTTTAATTTCATTCGTTTCCTTATTACATCTCTTCCCTCACCTGGCTTGGAAGTAATTTGCTCCATTTCTCATTTTATTGTTCCAGTGAATAATTTTGAAATTTTAATGTTTATTTAAAACAGTTTAAGTCCTCACACCTTACATATTGACCAATATAAATTCTGTTATCTTAATTCTACCCTAAATATTATTGTTGCCAATATACAATATCTGTTTAAACTTTCTGATTTTTTTTAACTATCTTGAAGGATCATTTTTCTTCTTCCTTAAGTTCAAACTCTAAATTTGTAAAAACAAAACAAAACAAAAACAAAAAAAACCCATTACTTGTATTACTCTGAGGATATCCTTATTTCACTTTGTCTCTTGGGAAGTTGTCTTGCTCACTATGCAAGTGCAAGTCCACAGCTGTTACCTACCTGCCTCTTGAAGATGTCACTCCACCACCTTTGGCTTCTACTGTTACTGCTATGAATGTGTTGCTCATCAAATTGATGTTCCTTTGTAAGTGATCCATGATTTCTCAATCTGCTTTAGCTAACTTTGTTTTTTCCTTGATATTCTGTTTATATTTTCTCTAAAATACGTCCAAGATTTTCTTCCGTCCTCCCTTCCTCCCATACCTTATGGTATACATTGTACTTGTGAATATGTGTTTTGTAAAATTATTTCTAGAGCAGTCTTAGTCATTTATCTAATCAATTATTGCCTGAACTCTATTCTCTGTTCCTTTCTCTCTCTCTGGTGCTCCTACTTGGATATCAGTTTGACTTTGTCTTTCCATTTTGTCTCTAAACTTCTTTTTGTATGTCCTTTTTTTTTAAATTATGTTCTAGATAATTTCTTTACCTATTATCTGCCAATCCATTATTTTTCTCATAAGTTCTGTTTGTAATGTAAATGTACCATTTGGGTTTGGAGTTTTATAAATTTACATCTTGTATGTTTTGAATGTTTTTAGTTACACATATTTTATATTCTGGGTCCGATAACAAACTCATGTTTACTCTTTCTCCTGGTGGTTTCTTCCCCTGTGTGTTTGGGATCTTTTACTGCAATCTCATACTTGGTTGAAGGTAGTTATGGAAATCCAGACACACAAATTGTGGCTGTTTTATTTAGGAGAATCTGGATTTGCTTCTGTCGGGAATCAGAGACTGTTACCAAATTGGGACCACTTTAGCCAACTTTCAGAATTTCTAATTTATTCTAAAAATACAATTTCTCTGTCAGCTTGCTATTGATCCGAGGCTTAGTCTCTTGTTTAGAAGTTTCATGTTGACATTTGCTTTTAGTTTTAATTCAGATATCTTTTATGGGATTTCCCCTACTTTGTGCAAGCCTATAGATATAACTAAATATGTATTATGTGACATATGCAGCTGTTTTGCAGGATGAAGGGACTTCTGAATATATTGATACCTTGCTTTCTACATTTGAAATGGAAGCTGTCAGTTTAGTGCTTTTGAGTGCAGTATAATTTTTATTAGATGTTTCACTGGTGTCCATAGAGTGATATCACAAGAATTTTTTTACTATAGATTCCTAGGTTTAAAAAAGTCATACACATAAGTATACTAATAAACACAAAGTAAACATTATTCTCTCAGGAGGAGATGAAAAAAATAATTATATAATAATGGGTATAAATTCTCCTAATGTGTAATTCTTATAAAATGAATAAATGAAGGTATTCATTGTCACTGTTGCAAAGACAGATGCTGGCCCAGCCTTCTATGTGTTCTCACATGTGTCTCAGTCCTATTGCCTTTGGGCAGGACCAAGTGACATATTGAAATCAATGGGAAATGGAAGAAAGTAACATATGCCCTGTTCAGGAAAATGCACGAGCCAGCTGAACAGACCCCTCTGGTTATCTTTTCTCCTCCCTCAGTGACAGTATACACCTCGGGCTGACCTCCTGAATCCAAAACATTAAAGAAGCTTGGATTGCTGAATCACCTCACTAAGAACAATGTCCTAGATTACCGCTCAGACCTGCAACAAATTTTCACCTTAATGGGATTAGACATTGAGATCTCAGACTCGTACAGTTTGAGAAAAATACAATGTGTCTGTGCGTCCATACAACAAAGAAAGAAAGAAAAAGAAGGAAGGAAGGAAGGAAGGAAGGAAATGGAATTCTTCCTTAGACCTATGTTAGTGAAAATATAGGCAGAATACAGGTGTATTTTAAAAAAGCAAAGTTAATTGAAGCAGACCATGAGAAATGATAGATCGCTTACTAAGAAATGCCAATTTGATGGGCAAAAAATAACAATAGAAGCAAAAAAATGATTGGCCAACACCTTCAAGTGGCAGTGAGGTAACAGCTGTGAGGCATCACTATAGCAAAACCTAGCCTTACCTGAGCAATACAGTGAAGCACGCAGTCAGGAGGAATTCCTAATAGAATTTCTCATTCTTCACAGAAGAGTTTATGCAAACATTTTTTTCGGAAATGTGTTATATTCATGATCAAGTTCTTCATCTTCCTTTCCCATGAACAGCCTCCATTTGCACCCAGCACAGTGGTCTGCAGGAGTCCTCCGTTGTGAGTGGGCTGCTGGTTATCCATGAAGCCCAAGGCAAGCTACTTCAGCTCTTCCATCATTGGCTTTGTTCTCTGGCATTTATAGTAATATGATTGTGTGAGGCTGAAAATGGTGATTGTATAAGGAACACATCAGAGGATCCAGCATGAAATATTTTCAGAAGAAAATTGGCAGCTGGTATTACCCTGATGTTAGTTGTTTCCATGTACATACTTTGTAATTGTCCTAGAATAGATTTTCTTCAAAGAAAAAATGCATCTCACCCTCATCAGTGACATGTGAAACTCTCACTGAAGAGAAGATGGGAAAGCCACGGGTTAACAGCAGGATGCCAACACTTCACTTAGAAAGTCCTGATGAGGCTGCTTTCAACATGGCTCCTCGTCCACGGGAACTTGGAGACGTGGTCACCCCTCTCCCTGGAGGTGTTGACTGTCCCTCCACTAAGGTGCCACATTATTGGATCTTCTCACTGGGGCTTTCCCCCTCTTTCACCAGATTCTTCCTTCTGATATCCCTATATTCTGAGTTCAACATGTGAAAAAACAGCAAACAAAAACAAAAACTTTTCAGATTTCTGGTTTGAGATCCTGTAGAAACGTGGGTATGTCACACCTGCATTTACTTATAACAAGTAAAACACTAAAAAAAAAAAAAAAAGAAAGAAAGAAAACTAGTTTTTCCTGACTCCTACAGATAACTGGGGTCACAGGACAAATCACCCTGACTCTGTAGAGAGACAGACAATCCTGGGAAACACAGATGAAGTCTGCTTACCTGGAACCATAAACTTAAAGGAATGCTTAAACAGTAACTTTCATCTATTGCTTAAAGCTTAGTGTACACTAACATGAGTGAGAAACTCACTCCTGGGTGACGGAGTCATCAACACTCCCCACGATTTCTTGGGTTTTAACTCTAGGAACTCCAGGTAGGTCATGCAGTGAAGGGCCAAGATTCTCTCATGGCTCTGGCAGGAGGAAGGGGGGGTAACCCACGGGAAATTTTTCAGAGTGTTTCATTTGGCCAAGGCCTCCTCTGGATGGGAGAAGTTTTTACCTGAGCTTTACTCATCTGGAGGAAGGATATTTCACGTTTCTTGTTCCCTTTAGCTTTCTTGCATCATGTAAATGTTGGGGCAGAAGGAGAAGAAGGGAAACCGAGAAGCACATATAAAGGTCACAGTGCAGGACAAAGTCTACTTAAGGACTGAGATTCAATAAGAGGATAGAATGCTTCATTCCGGGGCGCCTGGGTGGCACAGCGGTTAAGCGTCTGCCTTCGGCTCAGGGCGTGATCCCGGCGTTATGGGATCGAGCCCCACATCAGGCTCCTCTGCTATGAGCCTGCTTCTTCCTCTCCCACTCCCCCTGCTTGTGTTCCCTCTCTCGCTGGCTGTCTCTATCTCTGTCAAATAAATAAAATAAAATCTTTAAAAAAAAAAAAAGAATGCTTCATTCCCCCATATGTGATTATCACACCCTCAGGGCACAGGTATAACAGTAGATTACTTTTGAAAGAACCACCCAAGACAGACTCTAACATATGCAGAGTTAATAGGGAAGTCCTAAGACACTGCCACAGGGACACTGGAGGAATTAAAACATCCAACACCTGCAAATACAGGAAATATGGAGCAGAACCCCAGGAGAGCCAGATTTGCAGACCTACACTGAAGGACCTCTGCCTCTGTTTCTATTACTGACACTTAGTGTCTGTCAAGGAAAAAATTACAAGGTATACTAAAAGACAAAAACAAAAATGAAAACAAAAATATAGTGTGAGGGGACAAGGCAAGCATCCAAGTCAGATTCAGACCTGATATAATTTTTGGCATAATAAGACATGTAATTTAAAATAATTATGTTTAGTATATTAAAGTCTTTACTGGGAAAAGTTGATGATATGAAAGAAGAAAGGGATAATGTTAATAGAGAAAACAGAAACTCCAGTAAAGAATTAAAAAGAAATGCCAGAAGCTGTAATTTAAGTAAAGAATGCCTCAGATGAGCTCGTTAAATACTGGTAACCACAAAGGGAAGAGCTGGTGAGCTTGATGGTAGCAGCAGAAACTTCTCTCACTGTAATACAGAGACAGAAAGAGAATGAACATTGAAGAACAGAATGTCTAAGAAATTTTAGGAAATTTCTAATGTTTATGTGTATTTGAAATACCAGAAGAAGAAGAAAAGGAGAACAGGGCAGAAGAAATATTTGAAGTAATAATAGCTAAGAATAGTCCAAAATTAATTAAAATTATAAAACCAGGGTTCTAACACTCTCAGAGGACACCAAGCAGAATAAATACCAAAAACATCTCTACTAGGTATATCAAACTGCAGAAAGTTAAAGACAAAGAAAAAATATTGAAAGAAACCCCATGAAAGAAGTATCTTGCCTATGGGAAAATGATATAAATTACATGACTTTTCATTAGAAACCATGCAAGAAAAGAGAATAAAATATTTTAAAAGCAAGCAAAAAATCCCAAAAACACCAGCACAAATTTTTCTACCAGCAAAATAATCCATCAAAGGTGAAGAGGGGTGCTTGTGTGACGCAGTCAGTTAAGCATCTGACTCTTGGTTTGTGATCAGGTTTATGATCCCAGGGTCATGGGATTGAGCCCTGTATCAGGCTCCATGCTCAGCAGGGAGTCAGCTTGAGGACTCTCTCTCCTTCTCCCACTCTCCTCCCCCCACCCCTGCACTTAGCATTCTCTCTCTCTCTCTCAAATAAATACAATAAATGCATAAATCTTTTTTTTTTTTAAGTGAAGAAATACCTTCTCAGACAATCAAAAACTAGTAAATTATTGCCAGGAGAACTGGCCCACAAATAACATTAAAATAGCTTCCTTAAGGAGAAGGAAAACAATATTGTTCATAAATTTAGATCTTCAAAAAGAGAGAAAAAGAGAAAGTATATATATATATATATATATAAAGTTATTTTTAAAATTTTTCTTATTCTTAATTCACACAAGGAAAATAAGATAATATGATTAGGCTTATATTAATTAAAGAAATTGAATTAATAACTGATAATTTTGCAGAAAAGAAATTAACAGGCATAGGTGTAAATTTTACCAAAATTTTAAGGAAGAAATAATACCAATTACCTGCAATCTCTCCCAAAAAATAAAAGCAGAGGAAATATTTCTTAATTAATACTAATAGGACAGGATTACTCTGATACTAATACCAGATAAAGGTATTATAAAATGGGAGCAACACAGATAAATGTATCTCATGAACTGAGATGCAAAAATCCTCAAAAAAAATGTCAAATCAAATCCAAAAATATAAAAAAGTATTATACACCAAAAAAGGATATTTATAACACACATGAAGAAATAAGTCATAATTTAAAAATCAATGTAGTTTTCCACATCAATAGTCTATATTGAATCTGAAACATATATGGAAAGGCAGAAATGCAAAAGGCAGCCCAGTACAGAAGTAGAGGAAGAGAAAGAAGGAGGAGGAGGAGAAGGTGAGGGGGGAAGGGAAAAAGAGGGGAGGAATGAGGGAGGGAAGGAGAAGGGAGGGAAGGAGAAGAGAATTAGGGGTTCACATACCCAACTGCAAAAGTTACTAGAAAGTTCAATGATTAAGCGTTGTTTTATTGGCAAAAGAACAACAACATAAAGGGAATAGAATAGAAAGCCCAAAAAGAGACCCATTATATAATCAGCTGATTTTTGACAAAAAGCAAGGGGAATTCAATGGGGAGAGCATTTTCAACAAATGGTGCTGAACCAAGTGGAAAACCACTTGCCAAAAAATGAACCTTGACAAAGACCTTCCTTAAATCTTTCGTAAAATATTAACTCCAAGTAAACCACAGACTATTGTAACACACAAAACTCTAAAATTTTTAGGAAAAAAAAGCACAGGAGAAAAATCTAGGTGACCTTGAGTTTGACAATGCCTTTTTAAGATGTACACAAAAGGAAATTAAAAAATGATCATTTGGACTTCATTAAAATTAAAAATATTTGTTCTACAAAAGATGCTGTTAAGAGAATGAAAACAAAACAAAACAAAACTATTTTGTGTGGGAGAAAATAATTCCAGAATGAGGTGTTGTTATAGGACATATATCCAAAACATATTGACTTAAAACATTCTTAAAATTCAGTAATAAGAAACCAAAGCCCAAGTAAAAAATGAGCAAATACACCAACAGGTACCTCACCAAAAACAATGTACAGAGAAAACAAGCATATGAAAGCAAGCCCTTAGGAAATTGCAAATTAAAATAACAGTGAGATAGGAACACATCTGTTAGAATAGCTAAAATCAATACTCAGTGTGATGGTTAATTGTGTGTCAACTTGGGTAGGTCATGGAGCCCAGTTGTTTGGTCAAACATTACGCGAGAAGTTGCCATGAAGGTATTTTTAGATGTGATTAACGTTTATTTTATTTTATTTATTATTTATTTATTTATTGTGTTCAGTTAGCCACTGTAGAGTACACCATTAGTTTTTGATGTAGTGTTCAGTGACTAACATGTAAATCAGTAGCCCTCAAGTAAAGCAGATTTGTCTCTAAGAATTGGCTTTGCCTCATCCAATCAGTTCAAGGCCTTAGGAGCAAAGACTGCAGGTTCCTGAGGAAGGAATTTAGCCTGAAGACTGCAATACAGAAACCCTGCTTAAATTTCCAGCCTGCCCTGCAAATTTGACTCAAGACAACATTAACTCTTACTTGTATTTCTAGCCTGCCTGCTTGCCCTGCTGATTTCAGACTCGCCAGCCCCTGCAATCATGGGAGCCAATTCCTTAAAATAAATTATCTCACTCACAGATCTTATATGTAAAAATTATATATATATATATATGTATTATATATATATGTAAAACATTGGTTAATGTATATGTTGTATTGGTTCTCTTTCTCTGGAGAACTGTGACTAATACTCCTGGCTGAGCTGATTGATGACTAGGTTAGAGGTAATAGGAACTCTCATTCATTTTTGGTGGGGATGCCAAATGGTTCAACTACTTTGGAAGACAGTATGGCAGTTTCTAAAAGACTTCATGCAGTCTTACCACGTGATTCAGTAGTTACACTCATAAATATTTACCAAAACTGATTTGAAAACCTATGTCTTCATGGAAACCTGTAACCAAATATTAGAGCCGCTTTACGGACAATTACTAGAAGCTGGAAGTAGTTCCCATGTCCTTTAATAGATGAACAGTGAACAAATTATAGTTCATGCTTATGTACACTATTTGCCCAAAATGAAAAGAATTGTGCTATCAAAAGACATAAATGAATTTTAAATGTGTATTGCTAAATGAAAGAAGTCTTTCTGAGAAGATTATATATGGTATGATTACATTTTCATGACATTCTGGAGAAGCCAAAACTACAGCAGCATATGGAAAGCAGCAGCTGTGAATCTCTGCTGACCTGCTCCCAAACTGGTGAAGCAGAAAAATCAACCATTTAAAGTCTCTGGAAATAATCCCAAGGACAAGCAGCAAATGAAGAAACATCAATTCCAAAAAAAAAAAAAAAAAAAAAATCTAGGACATGTCAGCAAGAGAAGTGAGAGTCTGTGACATTTGAGTGAAACCACTCTCCCTGTCTTGAATCTCAGGTCTTCCAGGCAGACATCCCTCCAGACTGTGGCAGCAAGATCATGGAGCTTCCAGTCCCCTCTGGTCCTTTCTTCATGGAGGACACACAACTCCCGTGTTTCTCATCCTGTTCACAGCATCCTGTTCCTGAGGGGAAGTCCTGGGTGAGTGTGGTCAAGAGATGGGAATCTCTTCTGCCCACGCCCCCCCCCCCCACTTATGCAAGAAAGTCTCTACCTTGAGGTCGGGTAGAGGATGGGAAACCGATAGCAAAGTGGATAATTTGATTTTTCTTCCCCAAGAAATGAACTTTATTTGTAAAAGTGTACGGAAATGTTCAAAACTAAGAATAGTCTCAAGAACAGTGGAGGTTGTAGTGAAAGGCAGCTGGGGGGTGGGGGGATTCCTGGTTTTAATGAAGATACAGCCTACACTCTATAGTCTGAAAGACAGAACCCTGTAGAGCAGCTGGGAGGAGCCCCTGGTGTCAGAATGAACATGAAAATCAGACCTCAGAAATAATTGCTACATGCACGTCTCAGTTTGATTAGATGTATTTGTAGAACAATGTCGGTTCCAGGGCATTGGAAGAACCAGCCAAAGATATAGCAGATGGGTGTAGTGAGGGAGGGAGAGAGAGACAGAGAGAGCCCTACCAATAGCGCTGCCCTGTTAGGGAAACTGTTGGCGCCCACAATGCTGGACCTCCCTGAGGAGCGAGGTCAGAGGTTATAAACTGGGATTGAGGCAGAAGGGAAAGGGGGATGGGACAGGGATCGGGATTGGGAGGTAGACTTCATTAAAATTATCCAGCCAGTTAGTAGAAAATAAGCACAGTAATAACAATAACAATCTCCTGGTATAGGGAGGGAACCAGTAACCAGAGCGGATACAATATAATATCTAAAATGCCCAGTGTCTTAAAAAAATCAATAAAATAAAATAAAAATCTCAAAATAGCCGTTACGGATGTGTTCACAGAACTAAAGGAATGCAAAGCATGATTGTAGAAGTAAAATGTGAAGACAGCATTGCATTGAATAGTAGAGAATATCAATAAGGAGACAAATTATGGAAAGAAACCAAATAGTAATTCTGGATTTAGTATAACTTTAAAAATTACTGTAAGTCTCTCGAACTCACTTCATCTTTCAAAACTAAAACTCTATACCCATCAAATAAAACCCTATTCCCCAACAACCCCAACCCCTGGCCATCACCATTCGACTTTCTGTCACTATAATTTTGACTACTCTAAAAACTCATATAAGCTTCTGCTTATACATACAGTATTTGTTTTTTTGCAGCATATTTCACTTCACATAGTGTCTTCAGGGTTCATTTATATGCCAGAATTCCCTTTCTTTTTGACACCAAATATTACTCCATTGTATATATACACCACATTTTGCTTATTCATTCATACGCTGATAGACACTTGGGTTCCTTCCAGATTTAGCAATTGTGAATGATGCCGGTATGAACAGGGGTATACAAATCTCTCCTTGAGACCCTGTTTTCAGTTCTTTTGGGTATATACCCAGCAGTGGAATGAATGGATCATGTAGAAATTCTATTTTTAGTTTTTTGAAGAACTGCCATATTATTTTCCTCAGCAAGTGTACCAATAGTGTCAAAAGGTACTAATTTCTCCACATCTGTGCCAACATTTGTTATTTCTTCTTTTGTTTTTGTTTCTGTTTTTTGCTTGATTGCTTTTATAGTGTGCATTTTAATGTGTATGAAGCAGTATCTCATTGTAGTTTTGATTTGCATTTTCCTAATGACAAGTGATGCTGAGCATCTTTTCATGTAATTGTTGGAGATTTGTCTATCTTCTTTGGAGAAAAATCCTTTCATGTCCTGTTTTGGGTTTTGTTTTTGAAAAGATTATTTGGGGGTTTTGTTGTTGTTGGGTTTTAGAGATTCCTTATATATTGTGGATATCAATACCTTATCAGATATATAATTTTCAAACACTTTCTCCTATTCTGTGTGCTTCCTTTTATTTTCAACCCTTGTTGAAATCATTTGACCACATATGTGAGGCATTAATTCTGAGCTCTCCACTCCATTTAATCTATGTATATGTCTGTCTTTTTACCAGGGCCACACTGTTTTGATTATTGTAGTTTTGTGGAAAGTTAGAAATCAGGAAAATCAGGAAGTGTGAGTCTTCCAAGTTTGGTTTGTTCTTCCTTTTCAAAATTGTTTTGGCTATTTGGGATCCCTTGAGAGTCCATATGAATTTTAGGATGGGTTTTTCTACTTCTTCAAAAAACACTGAGTTTTTTTTTTTCTTCTGTAGTATTGATATTTTAGTAATACCAAGTCTTCTAATCCATGAAGATCTCCAATTATTTATATCTTCTTTATTTTTTTTTCAGTAATGTTTTAATGTTTTGTAGTTCTTGTTGTTTGAGTTCTCCCTCCCTTACTTTAGTTAATTCTTAGGGATTTTATTCTTTTTAAAGCAATTGTAATGAAATTACTTTCTTCATTTCTGCTTTGGATTGTTCATTGTTAGTGCACAGAAATGCAACTGATTTTTGGCTACCTTTGTATTCTGCTACTTTGTTGAATATGTTTATTGGTCCTAATAATGTGGGGGGGCCCTGTGTGGAATATTTAGGGCTTTCTACATCTAAAGTCATCTGTGAACAGAGTTGCTTTTATTTCTAAGTTTTTAAATAAAGATAAGTTCACTTTTGAAAGTTCCAAAATTATTCCCTAGATTTTTTTTCTGTTTTTCAATTCTCACGGACTCTATTTTATTAAGAATGTAGCCACCAAAGTCATTGTCTAAAAGCAAACTCTGATCATTCCTTTCCTCTGCTTATAAACCTCTAATGCCATCCACCGACTAGAGATTCAGTTCCAAACCCCTGCCAGTGTGCAAGGTCCTTTCCTCCAACTTTTTCCTCCTAGACTCACCTCTAGACACTTAAATCATGTGTCTGACGTCCCCATCAGCCCATGTTTCTTATTCTTCTTTCCAACATTTCATGTTCTTTGACACCATTGTGCTTTTCACAGACATCACTTTTTCCTGGTATTTTCTTTTTGTTTATTTATTTTTGTTTTGTTTTGTTTTGTTTTACAGGGGAAACTACTTTGCCCTGCAAGATGCAGTTACAATGCAATCTAGTTAATAAACATTTCTAACTGACCAGAGAGAATCAGTGACTTTCTTATCTGAATTAGCATAGTAATGTGTGCAGACCATAGAGGAACAGCAGTTGCATTGTAATTGAATATCCCTTATTCTCTGGAAGAAGAAGAGAAAAAGATAAGGTTTAAGATAAAGAAACTGAGTTAGTGAGGAAAATTTGCCCATTTTTAATAAAGGTGCATTCTGCAATTTTTATTTACATTTCGTATGACCCAACCACATTATTTTATTGCCTACTGAGTTATATAACCTCAAATTAATGTAACATTCACTCAACAAATAGATATAACTTTGTGGGTAATTTTAGGGAGCTCAATACACAAAGGGTCTCATAGAAATGAACATTGATATTGGAAAATATTTACTAATACAACGTTTCATAATAAAAGATGCCATTTCTTGAGTCTGCTGATTAAAAGCCACTCTGGTGCTTTGTATATACTTAAATTTCACAGCCACATTTTCAAACTGTCCTCATTAACCCCGCATTTTAAATGCACACTTGAGAATGAGATTACTAAATAAGCTGCCATTCATGCTGATTTTTTGTCAGCCTTGGAACCTGCAGTCTTTACCAAGATGTGCTACTTAAAATTAGATGAGCTGCAATCTTTGGTTCATGTGTTTTACTACAACATACTTCATAAAAATAACGCCTAAACATGATAAGGCATGAATAATCCTTATCCTACAATGACCTTTAAGATATTTAGAGCTAAATGTTGCTAGAGCTCAAAGGAAAAGAGGTACAAACCAGAACATTCCTAGGACCTTTGGGAAGCTGACCTTGGGAAACTTCTCTCCCATTCTCCTTTGCATGTGTGATAAGCTTACAATTGTCCTCTGCTAATGGCATTGTCCAGAAATCAGAGTATACATTCATTGGTAGTTCTGGAAACACACTGTCCACACTTAGATATCTCGTGGAAAAAATTTGTAGTTTCTAACTGGTTTTCATTCCTGTGACGAGGGTCAACCTTCCAAAGTCTTCACTGGGTTTGCTCCTCTCCCTGCTGGCTCTCCTCTGGCACTAAATGGTGCTTTTGTGGTTCCCTCTACATGTGCTTTTCCAAGCTCAACATCTCCCACCCTTTTAATCCTTCTTCACTTTATCTTTCTGCCATTGAATCACGTTAAAACAAACCTAATTATCACTGAACCCTCCTGTGATCAGAAATACATTTTAAGAGAAACAAACTACTAAAGTCTAATCTGCTTAAACGTGTTAATTTTTTATGGAAATAATCTTATAAAATAGATAGTATAAAGGTAATTAATGATCATTTAACTAAGATTATATAATAACATGGCTGGTTTATGGCTTCGAGAACCATTATGCTTTTTAATAACAATGGGCTAAGAAAGAGGGCCAAA
This sequence comes from Ailuropoda melanoleuca, assembly GCF_002007445.2. NCBI lineage: Eukaryota > Metazoa > Chordata > Mammalia > Carnivora > Ursidae > Ailuropoda > Ailuropoda melanoleuca. The sequence continues at coordinate 115,328,547 of NC_048218.1, read as the reverse complement.
CCTTACTTTGGAATTTTAGTCTCCGTAAAACTGTTTTTTCTTGGAAGTAAAAGCCTTCTGAGCCCTATATGACCAGGCTGAAGCCTTGGGAAAGGAGCATGGGAAGGGCTGACTCACTGTGCCTCTAGGCAAGACATTGGTAAAGGTTATATGACTTTGGGGGTTTTATTAGGGCTCTCTTTACAAAGTTCTATAGGTTCTTTTATTTTTAGTGCGGTTTTGCAGAACTTGCCTGTGCTAACAACAAGGAAGGGGAGCCCTTGTAAATTACTCTTATTCTCAGTTCTTTAAATTTCATAATAGCTTGCTCCACACTAATAAATCTATGACAGATGCTCAATTATTTTGCCACAAACACAGTCAGAACTTTTGTGACTAACACTCTGTCTCTTAAACAAGAATTATTCTAAATTGTAACTTCAAGTTTTTGTTCTAGAGTTAGAATGCACCGACCTTCTCCTTTATCCTTCAAATGACTCATCATATAAGAAGTACTATGGAGAATTTACTCCTTTCTTGTCACCTGCCATGTACTCCCCAATCCTCAAACTTCTATCTTTCTGCCGTTTGACAAGAAAGCCAGAACCTACCTTCACCCCTTGGAATCACACCGTTGAGTGGCAGCCTGCAGCACCCGTGTGTTGTAAGATGTAGTAAGAACAGTGGAAGAGGCGTAAAAAGTATTCAATTAAAATTTGATTACTAAAGTAAACAGACTGATGAACCACATTTTACACCTTAAAATTGCCTTTGCCAAGTTTTTAGAGGTTTGACTTTGAAAATAAATTTGCGGCTGGCATATTCTAACTGCCATGGAGGGAAATAATGAAATGCTTCACATTCCTTAGCAAATTGGCTTAGAACTGGGTATTATTGTTTAACTCCAGCTTCTATCCTTTCTACTTGCTTAGCAAGTGTTTAAGATTTGCTATAAAAATAAATATATGTATATGTAATCTTTGTGTATATATATAAAGAATGCTCCCTCACATAAATGAATTCTAACAAACATTCCCCCATTCACTCTGGTAAAAATCTTTGAATTAATAACTATGTAATCACAACTTCTCATCAAGTCCTAGGGAATACTGATCAGTTTGTTTAATAAAAAACCTCTCTAAATCTATAGAAGGTCCTTCATGACCCCTCTCCAATGTCGGTTCCTTCCCTTCCATTTTCTTACAAAATGATAGTGACACTGAGAAACAAACTGAGGGCTTCAGAGGGGAGGGGAGTGGGGGAAGGGGATAGGTTGGTGATGGGTAGTAAGGAGGGCACGTATTGCATGGTGCACTGGGTGTTATATGCAAGTAATGAATCATCGAACTTTACATCATAAACCAGGGATGTACTGTATGGTGACTAACATAATATAATAAAAAAAATTAAGAAAAATTATAGTAATAACAAGAAAAAAATGATAGTGACACAAAACGTCTTGCTAATAAAAGCTCATTGAGGCTAAGAGAACTATTCCAAATTTGGGGGGAAAAAAAAGTACAATATGTCATTGTCGAACTGGGGCAGTGTTTAAAAAGCCCAATCAGGGATTATTTTATCTCTGTGTTTCACTGTAACTTTCTATTTGGATACATTCTAGACACTGTGAAGTTACATATTAGTTTGTAGATTTTTGTTGTGTACAAATGGTAACCCTGGAGGTTATAGGTTTATTGCTTTGTAGGGTAATAATAAGGTTAATACATGTAAATAACTGTTCTGTATCTATATAATGTAGCAATCTTATTCTAATATGATTTTTATTTTTTTATTATTAAAGTTTTAATTTTTTTAAAGATTTTATTTATTTGACACACACACACAAACACACACACAGAGCACAGCAGGGGGGCAGCAGGCAGAGGGAGAAGAAGGGGCCCTGCTGAGCAAGGAGTCTGACGTAGGACTCAATCCCAGGACCCTGCAATCATGACCTGAGCCGAAGGCAGATGCCTAAGGACTGAGCCACCCAGACGCCCCCCTAATATGATTTTTCAAACAAAAACAAACAAAAGCCCCACCAGTTTCTCAAGTACTGTGTTCTTTCCATATTTGTAGAAGGGGGATGTTTTTTAACTATTTTGAAATTTAATTTTGACTGTGATTAGAGTCACTCACACTGATCTCCCGTGGTCAGCTATAAGAAGTCAACTCTGCATGGCCATCAGGGGTGTGAATTAAAGTTCTTGTGCTGTCAAGGGTCTTCTCTGAGCAGGTACTTGCCATCCAGCTATGACATCCTGGCCCTCTCTATTCCTTCTGAAGGAACACAATGACACTTTGTACAAGGAGACTTTATCCTACTACCTCATCATCTGGTAAACAGATATAATGTGCCTAGCATTAAATGAACACGATACATGATTTTGAGAAAACAAAGCAACACTGAATATGATAGATTTCCAGGAATTATCTTGTGAGTTCATTTTTCAAATGCATTCATCTCTTTGCCCAAATCACCACCCCTTTTAACACACACATTCATACCACTTTTTTTTTTCTTTTCACTGTTTAAAAAGAGAATAAGAATGTATTTATTACTTCTTCAAAGGCAATTTTACCTTCTCTAACAACCCTCTGTACTTTCCTCATCTATAAGAAGATGTGCTATGATATATTCACTCAGTCTCTACTCTGATCAGACCACGCACTTAATTAACATAAGCCTGGCTTAGGATTCAAGGAAAAAGTATGTTTTCTGATTGCCTAGAAAGCAACCTTTGGCAATGGGGACAAAGTCATCTCAGTGTCCACCTTGGTTTTCCTTAGAAAGCCACTGTGGAATAATCTTTGTTTCAGTGTTTTCCACTTTTTGTTTAATTTACATAAATGCACCCGTGGAAAGTACTGTTGGTTATTTAAAGCTCTAATTTAACTTGTCTGTGACTCTTGGTTCACGTGGGCACTCCAGGACACCCTTCTGCCCGGAAGAAGGAACTGCAAATCCAAATTTCCTGTATCAGTAACGAACTTGCCATTTTTGAGGAATAGGAAGGTTAGTACATTGAAGAGTGGTAATTGAGAGGAAAATAGCAGGGGCTGGGTTTGGAGATCATATCACATAGGATCTTGGCACTAATGGTGAGTTTATTCTAAGTTCAATGAGAAGACCAAAGGATTTTAAACAAGTGCATGGGATAATCTGTTTTATGTTTTTGTTTGTTTGTTTGTTTAAAGATCTTATTTATTTATTTGACTGAAAGACAGTGAGAGAGGGAACACAAGCAAGGGGAGTGGGAGACGGAGAAGCAGGCTTCCCACTGAGTAGGGAGCCCTACACGGGGCTCGATCCCAGGACCCTGAGATCATGACCTGAGTCAAAGGCAGACATCTAGACTGAGCCACCTAGGCACCCTTGTTTTATGTTAAGATAAAGATATATTAGTTTGCTTTAGTGTTGCCAGATTTAGCAAGTGAAAATACAGAACACATATCTCATATAATATTTAAACTTAAAATATATTCTTCATCTGTTTCAAATTTAATGCATTGTCCTGTGTTTCATCTGGCAACTCTCTACTAGTTCTGTGTAGAGTGTATTGTAGAGGGAAAGAGTAAAATCAAGAACATTTTGAGGATGAGGATGATAATCCCATGTGAGGGATGGCAGCAAAAATGATATTGTTTTAAGAGATTTTGGTGGATATGGAGAGAAGGGATTGCAGGGATATTTTGTAAGCAGAGCTGACAGAGCTAGAGTAGGCATTTAGTTAGGTTCGAACAGGATAGCAGGAGCTCAGCAGCAAGGGAGTCATGGCCAGCTAGAGTTAGATCAGAGGCCTGTCCTGGCAGCAGTCCACAGAAGCCAGATCACATAAAACAGGCCCAAGATGGAGGTGCCATGACAGGAAACCCCTGACCAAATTAGAAACAAAAAGCACCAAACTGTGCTTCCCAGCCCCAAGTAATAATAGTCAGCCCCTAGTTAACAAATGATGATAAAAGATGGAAACCTGGACCCAGGGAGGCCACTCACTCTCTCTCTCTGTCTCTCTGTCTCTCTCTCTCTGCCTGTCTCTCTGTCTCTCTGTCTCTCTGTCTGTCTGTCTCTCTGTCTCTCTGTCTCTGTCTCTCTGTCTCTCTCTCTGTCTCTCTGTCTCACTCTCTGTCTCTCTCTCTGTCTCTCTGTCTGTCTCTCTCTCTGTCTCTCTGTCTCTATCTGTCTGTCTCTCTGTCTCACTCTCTCTCTGTCTGTCTCTCTGTTTCTCAATTGCCTGCCCTCACATCTTGAGAGTGTACTTTTCACTTTAATAAACTTTACCACATTTTGCATGTCTGTCCTTGAATTCTTTGATGGGACGAGACCGAGAACTTTTGGCAATTCCTACAGGGTGGTTTGAGTCACGACCTCAGGGCCTGGGGTCTCCCCAATTTACCCAGCAACATGGGACTTACTGATAAATGTCTTTAGAGGTGATTCCTATGGGATTAAAAATGGAAATGAGAATTCCACAGTTAAATCTTGATAAACTGTATGTAAATGTTGTTCTACATAGCTTTGATTATTTTATATCTTGCTTGGGGCCTCTTTGTTCACAAAATGCACAATTGATCCATTGAAGTTTTAATCTATTGTATTAGGTATTTATCCTATATTGATAGGGTTTTCAATAAAAGAATAATGCCTAGTACATAGTGAAATAGATAACAGGTAACAGAATAGATAACAAGATCTAAGAATGCTAGCCAATAACCCCTATTTCAAAGAGAAGAAGGAAATTCAAGCTGGCGGTGAGACAAGGTTGATGGTGGTAACCTGCAAGCTGCTGGTCTTGGGGGGGGAGCAGACCATGGAACAGAGGGCACCAGAGACCAACAGGAACATAGAGATCTGAGCAGGAGGGAATCAGAATCAGTGAGTCCTTCTTGCGGTCCTTTGGGGCAGAAACCTGAAGACCTGCCCTCAAGAAAGAGGTTCTTCAAGAACTGTAGAAGCTAAGGTAAGCACAGATCCTGAGAAAAGGCTCAGGGTTCATGCTGAAGCAAGGAAGAGGGCCACCAGGAGCACAGACGACCAAGGCCAGAGGCATCACTGACCCTCACTCGTGCCTGCCCAGAGCAGGGCCACCCATCTACTGTGTGTCTGCTTTCATATCAATATAAATCACGTAAACACACCAATAAACAAAGTATGCTCTATCAATATGGTCACCAGAAATACATTCTTGGTGACAAAGCTAAATAATGTCTGTCAAGCCAGCTTTTCATGAATGAAAATGGTAAAATATTAAGAGGATAGCTGGAATATTGCCCGGGCCTTGATCTTGAAATGAGCTGACAATGATTGAATGAGTAATAATTAAATTAAAGACATTCATAAATCATGTTATTTTATCTTTATTCCACAAGATTTATTTTTTATCCTCATTTCAACAGATTCACCAATTATGTAATTACAATCAATGTGTTCACATCATTTCTGTGATACTGTCAGTAATGAGCCAAAGAATTTAAAATCTAAGTGTAATTGTATTTAAAGTGAAAATAATGAGAATATAATTCCATACAAATAGAATTAAACAGAAAAATAAGAAGTTACAAATATTTTCACATTGCACAAGTTATATTTCTTCTAAAATATTCATAACTATCTACTGAAATTAAAATTCAAGCTTTGGCTCTTGGCTAAAATGGACTAACAGGGACTGGATAGGTCTTCTTACCTGAAACAAAAAATATACAATAAAAACTGGTTTTGAAGACACTGGACATGAGGTAGACCAAGGGTAATGATCCCTGAGAGATGAAAATCACATGAGGTGGGGCCGCATTTGCCCCCACGTTCTACCAGGAGAGACACCGGGCACAAGGATGTGGAGCTGGGCAGGGGGTCTGGGGAGGAGTGTCAGGGACAGCAAGGCAGCCAAGTTCTCACCTTACACGACCGCAGAGAAGAGAGTTTCACAGACAGAGACGCTCAGCGATCCCTTTCCTTTATTCAGCTCAAATGTGAGGGAGCCGTGCCAGTCCCAGGAAGGAACCATCCAAAAGGATGAGAGGGGATAGACCCTGGTTCTCACAGAAGCCTGAGAACCATGGTGTTTTGGTGCTTTTTTCCCAGCAACCTAAACCTCAGGGCTTGTGGGATACTGGGTGTGGAGAGTATGTTTCCTATTGGGAAATATTTGAAGGTGACCAATGCACTCTTGATCATGGTGATGATTTCATGAATGTATTGATGTGTATCTTTCAGAACTTTTCAGGTTGTATATCTTGAACGCGTGCACTTATTGTATGTCAGTTGTACCTCACAGTTTGCCTTGAAATTTACAAAGTAAATATAAATTACTATCAATCAGCACGTGAATTTTAATTTAAGATATTTAAATACAGCTGGAGTTAATTAGGTTTTAAAAACAATTGAACCTTAGAAATATTCTTATGAGAATAAAGCTTTTGTGTCCATGTCATGGTCAAGGAGAGCCATCAGTTTCATGGTTTGTGTATGGTAGCTAAGCTCACATACACGTAGGAGTTAGGAGAAAATGTAATGGCTTCGATCGTTGGGGAAGTGTCCCTGTGGCCATAACAATGTGAGTGGGAAGACAGAATGCCCACAGGGGCAGTTGTTCTGCGCTAGTGCCCAAGGCAAGACCCCAGGGAAGGACAGGCATTCTGTTCTCCAGCAAACTTAGTTTTGGGGTGTTTATGGTAAGCGGGGCATCTAAGGCACAAAGCTCAGGGCATGGCCCCTCTCACCGGGTTAGATGGACAGGCAGGCCAGAAGGCTGGCTTTTCCACTCAGTGCTGAGTTACGTAAGCTATTTCTTTCTTTTTTTTTTGTCTTTTTTTCTTTTTTAAGCTATTTTTTATGAAAGACTTTCCGAATTTCCCCTGGTTAATAGCCAGGAGCTAGGATGAAACTATATAGAGTAGGAACAACTAGATCCACTTGAGGATAATGGATATTTCCAATGGAAAGTGAGAGCAAAGGAGGAGGAAAGGCAGATACTTCTCTGAGCAGTGCATTAGTGTGGCCTGCATAGAACATCCCTGGCCCCGGTCAAATGATTATAGTTTAGCTCATTGCCGAAAATCGCCTAAATAATGTTTTTCTTTTAAAACGTGGTTTCACAGAGGGTACCAGTTTACATGGTACCACTAACAGAGAGATCCTGAGAGATGCTCCCTGATTAAAGAAATTCCTGGACCCTCAAAGGAATGTAATTATGCAGATTTATGTAAATGACATGTAAATCACCATGTAAATAAAGTGTGCAAGAGATGAGAGCAATGCTCCCAAGCTGTGACTTGTCAGTCTAAAGCTGTTTAGTGGAAAAGGATGCAAACCCTGATGCAGATGAAAGCTGAATTATGGAGGCTAAACCTTACCTCCTACATCTCTTTTGGAAGTAATTGGATTTGGGTGGTATAAGTAGTTATTCCGGCTAACAAGATAGGAACATCTCCCTGGTTATCTTGAATACTAAGTGATAGGATTTCTCTACTATAGCAACAGCCCACTCGGTACAGCATTGTGTTTTTAGGCATAGCTTTGGATTGGTAGTAATGAGTCTCCAATCCCTCCTTTGCCAGTCACTGACCATCAGCCCTGCAATATTTCTTGACCATCCTTGGGGCTCAGCTTTCCTGTCTCTGTTATTGCAGAGAAGATGAAATGGTTCATCTTTGGAGAAGCAAGACCCGGCCCTATGCCACACTAAGTGCTCTATGCTTGGTCACAGCTGTTACTTGTATTTATCTTTTTTTTTTTTTAAGATTTTATTTATTTATTTGACAGAGATAGAGACAGCCAGTGAGAGAGGGAACACAAGCAGGGGGAGTGGGAGAGGAGGAAGCAGGCTCCCAGTGGAGGAGCCTGACGTGGGGCTCGATCCCAGAACTCCAGGATCATGCCCTGAGCCGAAGGCAGACACTTAACCGCTCTGCCACCCAGGCGCCCCTGTATTTCTCTTTTTAAAATAAATGTATTCAGGGTTCCTGGGTGGCTCAGTCAGTTAAGCGTCTGCCTTTGGCTCAGGTCATGATCCCAGAGTCCTGGGTTCCTTGCTAAGTGGGGAGCCTGGCTCTCCCTCTGCCTGCTGTTTCCCCTGCCTGTGCTCTCTCTCTAATAAATAAATAAAATCTTTAAAAAAAAATCAATTCAAAACAATGTATTGACTTTATGTTAGTTGTACAAGTATACATAAGAAATAAAAACTGTAAATAAATGTAGCATATCAGAAAAGGCACTTGCAGACCATAAGAACCTCTGAGGAAATCTTCACGAATATGAAACAGAGAAATTGGCTTCCAAAAGCAGAAAAGCGAGAGCTGCAAACCCAGAAGCGAGTGCTCAAAGATCACAAGGAGCTAACACACAAAATCGCACATGAATCAGTTGAGCCCATCAGGCTTTCTTTCTCCTCCACCATTGAGTCTGCCCAACCTCTGCGTTCCCTCCAGTTGAAGCTACAAACATCAAAAGTGGATGGCCGGTCTGGGCGTGTGGTGAGTGATGTCTCCTGAGAACCACAGTGGCTCCAGCCTTTCATGAGACACGAAGAGTAAGCACCATTAAAAAAGACCACCTGTTTAAGAAGGACATGCTTTCTTGAGTCTAGAGTTGTCCCTCCTTTGTTCCAAGTGCAGCTTGTCAGAAAAAAGGATGGTCCCATTATAGAAGCAACCCACACAGCTCCCTTCCCTCTAGTAATCTAATTAGTATTCCATTTACAAATATGAATCAACAGTCAAGGACCAGCAGGCATATGAAGAAAGCAGAGTCTCGAGAAATGGGCCAATGGACCCTAGAGGAAGCAAAGATAATTAAAGTTTCTAAGAGAGTTTAAGCGTATTTTAATTAGTATCCTAAAAAGTACTCAGTTCATAAAATACCATAACAATGGATTGGCCAGAGTGATTCTGGTCCCATCGCCCTTTCCCCAAGAGACAGGAGGCAATGTCTGAGGACATTCTTTCCTGCTGATCTCTACCTGCTAGAAGCCGGCAACACTGCTGAGCACTGGGTTCCCAGAGAAGGAGAAATGCTGTCAGTCATGAAGGAAAGAGCCAAGGTGTCTCAGATCCGTTAATAAGCACACAGCAGCAACAACTGAGGAGAAAGAAAGTTTTCTAGACTTAGGTTTATAAAAAAGCCTACGGTGTGTCCAGCTTGGTTAATAAAGTTGACCCGTATTTACAAAAATCCTTCTGAAACTAAAAATCTATTATGCTAATGAAAAATCTAAAATCCCAAAAGGAACCAAATGTGGGGGAGATAGAACAGGGTTAGGCACACTTTACTTTCCCAGAAAGTCAAACAAAGGGATGTTAGACAAAGGGCAATGCTTTTAAAATTATGAGAGAAAATTAGAACTTACACTTCAGTAATCAACCTAAAACATTTTGAGGACAAATTAAATTTCAGGCATGCAACAAAGAAAAGTTATTATGTAGAAGGCAAATATACATTTTGAATAATTACTAAAATTCTCTTTTTAAAGTCTGAAAAATACAAATATCACAAAATACTGAAAAATAACATTTTCTTATTAACTAACAATTATGTAATCTTTTTCCTACATTTTTTGGCATGCATACTCAATGATTGGCTTGTTTCTATTAAGACTTGTTATGAAGCTGGGTATTTAAAATTGAGTCAAGGTAGATAGATTGGAGAATTTGAGAGCTGTAGGACTCAGAAATAGATCTGCATATACGTAGACACTTGATATATGCAAGGTAGCACTGCAGAGCAGAGAGAAGTACACCATCTTCTCAATAACTGATGGGGATCAAATGCATAGCCTTAGAAAAAAATGAATCTTATCTCCTCCTTCATTCATATTTAAAAATTAAATTATAGGTGGCTTCAAGATGAAAAGGTAGAAGACAAAATAATAAAGCTTTTTGAAAATATATCTTTATAATTTCGGGGTAGGGAAAGATTTCTCAAACAAGTCCCCAAAACACAAACCACAAAAAATAAAGAGTGGATAAATAGAAGTCTATTAAAATTAATAATTTCTATTCATTAAAAGAGTTATATAAAAAAGAGTGAAAAAATAAACCACAAAGTGGGAAAACTGTTGGCAACATATATAATTATAGAAGGCTCATAACCAGAATGTAAAATTAACTCCTAGTATTCTAGAAGAAAATGTTGGAGTCCAAGAGAAGAAAGTTGTCAAGAGATTTGAATAGATGATTCACAAGAGGCTATTTAAAAAGCCAATAAGCATACACAAAGGCACTGCATCTCATTAATATACAGGGATTGCTAACTAAAATTTAAAAACGCAGTGAGACACCAGTGCAAACCCTTCAGAATATTTGAAGCTAATGATTGACAGTACTCAGTGCTGGTGACAATACAGGGTAATTTCATGCACTATGGGTGGGAACATTAATTGAAAAACTAGTTTATATTCTAAAGTTAAATGTAAACACACCCATGTGCCAGAAATTCCACTTCTAGTTCTGAACACAATAGAAATGCACCTGGAGCAAGAGGTACACTAATGAAGTTCATAGTAACCTTATTCATATAGCCAAACATCGAAATCAAACAATTCCCCCAAAAATGGATTCAATAAGTGCACTTTTATTAAAAAGCATACAACTGAATATAAGCTTTTATTGCAAAATTTTTAAATCAATACTTTTTTTCTTTGTGGATTTTTATTAGGTCTTTAACAGTTACCAGGAGCAATTCATTCTTCTCACTTGGTATGTAATTTTATCAGACCTAACATTTGTCTTCCTTCTGGAAGACCCTAAATCCCTTGAAACCCGTCTCTCATGATGTTTTTTTAGGGTCTGCACCTATCAGTGCCACTTGCACTGAACATTAAGTGGAAAGCTATGTTCTCAAGTCTTTAGCACTCATTGCCATCCCCAATTCTAGTCTTCTAATTTGTTCTTGTGCATTGGATTTGCAAGAATGCAAATAATTTTGGGGTGCCTGTGTGGTTCAGTTGGTTAAGCTGCTGACTCTTGTTTTGGCTCAGGTCATGATCTCAGGATGGTGAGATCGAGCTCCATGTCGGGCTCAGGGCTGGGCATGGAGTTTGCCTAAGATTCTCTCTCTCTTTCTGCCCCTACCCCTGCCTTCCTCTCCCTCTCTCTAAAAAAATAAAGAAAGAAAGAAAATAAAGAAAAAGAAAGAAAAAATAATGCAAATAATTTCTACTCATTCTTGATTATCTTATTTCTTGTAATCTTTTTTTACTGTCTTTTTATTTTTATTTTTTTGGCTTGTTTGGGATCAACACATGCAAAAAAAAAAAAACCCGACTTTTTATTTCCTAAATTACAAAAATCTCTTAAGCTGGAAATTCAGAATATCACTTTTTAAAACCTCCTATTGTTTTGACACATAACACAACTGAAAATTGTAAGATTGTTTTTGTTTTCTAAGGCATTTTGAAAGCTGTCTTCCTCAAGTGTGAGAAGAGGGTCACACTCTTCCTCCCAGGCTACTTTTGCTAACTCTGTCACTTCCAGGTCAGTTTCTTTTTGTCCTACCTCCACTTCTCCACTTTCACAGTTAAGCTGCTCCTTCTTCTTCTTCTTTTACTTCATTTGTAAATTGAACAATAGAATGTTTTGGCTTCTGAGCAACTGATTTCAAAATTGTTGCACCACTCATGGTTCTTTCTATGGGAAGTTAAAGCCCCTTCCTGCTCACCATGCAGCCTAATTTTGTAGAGAAACTCGTGATTGTCCAAAAGCAGGTGATCTTTAGAAGCTATGCTCTCTCGTAAAAGACAACTTATGTTACCTTTTTGAAGTGCCTGAACTAGGAAATATGAATAGAGTTGTCAGTTATGGAAAGCTGATCCATGCGAAGTCAAGTCCACGTACAAGATACAGTTAAGATTTGGGGAGCTTGTCTTACCTTTCTATGCTTTGCAAAGCAGACTGACGTGAGGAGCTCCCGTGATATCGTCCTTCCAATCATAATGAGGTTTGGCAAAACAGAGTTGTGAATTGTAGTACTCATTTTTACAACTTTTCTCCCATTCTCTCCTACTCCTCTCTCTACCCCTCTGTCTCTGGGTTCCAATAATGATCCTTCTGCCTTTCCCTTCAGATCTGGGAGGAGGAGGAGTAATGGTCCAAAGCTGTTAATAATCCACTATTACAATTATTCTCCCATGATTTTTCTAAGTCCTGCCCACAACTTTATCACGTTATTGAACTTCTCTTCACCCATTTTGAGTGCTGTTTGAGAGCCATCTGTTTCCTGCTGACTTATTTATAAGGGGTAAAAGAAAAAGATAAAGTATATGGGCTGCTAAAGTTAGTGACAACCATGAAGTAAAATAACAAAAATGGCGAGTGCTGGTCTTGACAGATTACATTGTCTTCCTAAAAGGCACACAAATCATGTTAATATTCTTCCTTTAAAAATAACTCTTGTATGTTGCTTGGCTAATTAATGGCATCATCAGGCCTAGAAATCAAATCTACTGACTTGGCTCACAGCTTTTAAATCATATATGTATTGTTATTTATTTATCTTTTTTCTCAGGTAATTCACCTAAGTCACTTGAGATTTTTCACAATATGTACACTGCAACATGCATATTCAGCTGCTTATTTTCCCAGGAGCTGGGGCTTCTCTTTAGAAGTTGTACAGGAGATTTTCAAGCACCTTTATTCTGTTTGATTATTCAGATGATTCCACTACTCCAAATATAGGAAGAGTAGACATGTAGAATTTTTCTGGCAGTCAAAAAAGCTGCTTTAGCTATCAGATAAGTAACAATAGTGTAAAGACATTGGGCCTTATAAGCCATTTCAAATTTAACAGCATTTCCCAACTCCTATGGACACTTGCCAAGTTATTAAATTAGTTTCTAAACCATGTCTAATCTAGGTAATCCATAATTACTTACGAAGGAAGAACTAATACTAGACTCCTTTCATTAGAGATATCCATACCACACCCTGGTGCCCATTGGGTTTTACTTTTCAGATGCAGCAGACATATTTGCTTGACTCTCTAAGATTGTTTTATCCTAACATCAGTTTTTATTTAATATAAAAATATGTTCCATGTGAAACATAAAATAAGTCAGTCCAACAATAGCTTTGGCTGACAAATGCTATAAAACATAGCTGATGACATACAGTCATGTCTTTGTGCCATAAAGCAGGTTTTATAGCATTATCTCTCACTAGCACCCACGTGAAGAAGAAAAATGATGGCCAAATAGAAGAGAAGCTAACTTTTTTTTTTTAATGTACAAATCTACTTGTTTCTATAAATCCAACTTTGGAATGTGCCCCCTAAGTATTGAAGCTATGAGTTTATCTGCATCCATTTTTACTGTAGTGGTTTAAATAAATAAATTTGCTCAGTAAATTATATTATTACTGGCATAAGAACATGCTACTTGTGTCGTTCTTGTCATATACTGTGACGTCACCTCCATCAACATCTCTACACGATTGTGTTCTTCATGTCTGATCTACCTTGGTTGTCATTTTTCATTCTCCGAAGGGGCCTATTTTTCATTTTTCATTATTTCATTAGGCTAGCAATATCCTATTGAAATAACCATATCCTAATCCTCTTGGACCCTTGAGTGAAAATTAATGATTATGAATAACTTCAGAAAGCATTAATGAATATAATCTTGTTTGTAATTTTATTAATTTTCTAGCTGGGTTTAGAATAATGCTTAGAAAGAAGAAAAACATAATCTCTCTGACCTCCTGAATCAATCTACAATTAATCATTGGCTACTTTAGAGCATTTCATTGGTGAGAAAACCAGTTTTGTGGTAACATAAAGATCCAAGTAATATAATTTTCTTCTTTGGAAAAAAAGATATATGTTTAAGATAATAAGATTACCTTACTAAATACCTGCAATAATGATGTAAATTTTTTAAAGAAAGGTACATATCTACTATCTATCATCTATCTATCTCTCTATCATCTATCATCTACTATCTATCTGTCTACCTACCACCTATCATCTATCTTCATTATCTCCATTTTTAAAAAACTTAAAACAACATTTAGTTCAGTTTTTGAAACTGAACCAACACTTAAACTTTTTTTAATTAGTGTGTGAGATGAATAAATAAGAAAAATGTTTGGTGTAAAATGCATTTTGTTATGACAATTAACAAAAAAAAATCCTGGAATAGTATAATTTATCGAGATATATCTTATATTCTACAATGTGAGAATCAAGATTCTATGTAAAAAAGATTATTTAAATTGCTTGATAAGAGTCTTGATAAGCTACAATTTGAGAAATTCTGGTAAAACTGAACAAATTAGAAAACTATAAGGACAAAGGAAAAATTTATCAAGGATTTCCACAGAAAGGAATTGAGAAGAGGTTCAGGAGCTGTGGTAGGGATTAGCAATGTCCATCAATTACTGAAAGTAAATATGATAGTTTTTAAAATAATAAAATATCTCATGTTTCATAAGACTATGTGAATACTTTTGCAATATAGAGACACAAAGAAATATAATGCATTCAGAAACATCAATCCAATAAAAAACATGAGTCAGAAGGGTTCCTGGCTGGCTCAGTCAGTAAAGCATGTTAACTCTTGAACTCAGGGTCGTGAGCTCAAGGCCCATGTTGGGCATGGAGCGAACTTAAAACAAAATAAAACAAAAACCATGAATCATTAAAGTATATACCAAAATTTATGCACATATATGGAAAAGTGTGACCTCATGAGTATAGGAAGGCAATCCAGGGGCTGGAGGCAGGCACCTGAGTCAGCTGGAAGTTTGGAAAGCACAAATTGCTGCCCCATCCCCTGGGTCCCTGATTCAGTAGTCTTAAAGAGGACACACCAAGTGCTGTCACGGTATAAAAGCCAACTTGGTTGGTCTCTGTACCTGAGTCTCTTGGTTCTAATTTTCACAAATAGGATGGATTACACTTCCTGGGCTAACTCAGTGCTAACTGAGGGTCTGGAACCAATTTTACTTTATAAATAAAATGACAGGGTGTATAGATATTTATGCCTGTGGTTAAACACAGTAGCTTGAGCTCATGTTTTTATCTGTATTCTCCCCAAAACTTCACTGGAAGGAATAAAAGTGTTAAACTCTGAAGGAAAAGAAATACCAATGAAGATTACAGCCCCAAAGATATCAATGCAATTCGGGGGACAGTGAAGTGGATGGAAGATACCATTCATTTTAGAAAACTACAGGAGAGTGAAACCTAAGGGCCTGTCATGGGGAAAGGCAACAGGAAGCACATTTGCAGAAAATTAGCAAGCCTGGGAACGGAGGAGCCATATACATGTGAAAGTTAAGGTTGCTGATTATCCCTTACTAAAGGAACATTGTCTGAGGGAGGGGATGTTAGGTTCTTTGCCAACTCATAAGCAGCTAGATATCCTTCGTCCCTCCATACTGATGGAGAAGACAGGACTTTGCTGGGAATTTGAATTAGACAGGTTGGGTCTTGGGCACACCAGGCACAAAGGCAGTTAGGAACAAAGGTGAGCTTCTGCATAATAATGAATGATGATAACTCCACCCTTCCTTCTCCTTGTCTCCTAGGACACCAGCAGCCAGGACTACAGTCTCTGGAAAGCATTATGGAAGATTCTTCTCTGGTTAAATAATTGTTTCAAAAGAAAGTTCTTGGGGTGTGTGGGTGGCTCAGTAGTTAAGTGTCTGCCTTCGGCTCAGGGCGTGGTCCCAGGGTCCTGGGATTGAGCCCCACATCAGGCTCCTCCCCTGGGAGCTTACTTCTTCCTCTCCCACTCTCCCTGCTTGTGTTCCCTCTCTTGATGCCAGTCTCTCTCTCTGTCAAATAAATAAACAAAACCTTAAAAAAAAGAAAATGAAAGTTCTCAAAAACACTAATAATTTTGAGTTTCCTCAACATAACGAATTTGGCTTTGCCTCTTCACATAGCGGTAAGGACCAACATTTGGCCAAGCCAGTTATGCACATACTTCCCTGTGTGCTTCTTAGCACTTTTTTCCACAGCATCAAAGAGCATGCAGTGATCATCAGAGTAGGAAAACACTTCTACTATAAAGACAGGGGCCCAAACAAAAAATACGAACAAAAAGCATCCAGAACAAGCAAAAAAAGTCAACAAAACTTAAAAAAAGAAAAGGAAAAAAAAAACTATTAAAAACATCAATAACATATTTCATCCATAAAACAAGATACTGTTAAAAGAAAACATAAAATAATCCCATAAACTATAAAAAGAGAGGTTGGCAATTAAAAATATGACACCAGGATTTAAAAATGTACTTGAAAGAAAATTAAATTAAGAAAATCTCATGGAATTAGACAATGAAAGATACAGAAAGCCAGTTAAGATGTGAGATAAATTCTGTTCAAGAGATTAAATACCTAATGATATGAGAGCTGGAAGATGAAAACTAGAGAACAAGAAGGAAGTTGTTCAAGAAATAACAGAGGAAAGCTGATTGTGACTGAAAGATGAGAGTGCAGTTTGATGGGATCAACCAAGTTTCATGTAAATAACAAGAAAGGGACAAATCAAGGGATTCGAGGACGAGGAAAAGAAACCATCTTCTCCCTCCCAAGACAGGGTTGCAGGGCTGTGTCAAGCAGCGGTTCAAGATTAGTGAGCCCAGCAACACTTGGCTGTTCACAGGGACAGGCAGCACAAAAGGAGGAGTGGGGTCATTGTGCCCTGGATTTATCATGGGAAGTCACAGATATATGACCTCTTTATTAAAAAAAAAAAAAAAGGCAAAAACGTTGAAGAAGTTTGGAAGATCATGAAATTCAAGTTGTATGCTGAAGAACTGTATTTCAGAAAGACTTTGGGAGGTACTGAATGAAGCCCGTGCGTTGGAAAGTACGAAGTGGTGAAGATCCTTGGAGCAAATGTGCCTGACATGATGACCTGAGAATGGTTTTAAGACTAACCTATCTGTCAAAAAATAATTTTTTTCAAGATTGTATTTATTTATTTGACAGAGAGAGCCAGTGAGAGAGGGAACACAAGCAGGGGGAGTGGGAGAGGAAGAAGCAGGCTCCCAGTAGAGGAGCCTGATGTGGGGCTGGATCCCAGAACGCCGGAATCACGCCCTGAGTCGAAGGCAGATGCTTAAGGACTGTGCCACCTAGGCTCCCCTATCAAAAAATTTTTATAAAAAAATAAGATAAACAAAAAGAAAACAGCATTCACACTAAACCATAGTGCTATGAATTTCAGAACACCAGGATTTTGTTTTAATCCTAAAATCTTCTAGAGAGAACAAAGAAAAATCCAAGAGAGAAGGTGGCTAATTTGAGTGCCATTATGTTCTTCAATAGCAATGCCAGAAGCCAGAAGACCATGGAGCAAAGCCCTCAAAATAATGAGGAAAAATGATTTCCAATTAAGATATCCATTACCACCTAAACTTTATACTGAATGAAAACATTGCAGACCTATACAGATCTCCTAATATGCATCCCATGAACAATTTTTCAGAAGCCATTCAAGGAGGCTCACCTTCACTCTCCAGACCAACACCTCCTAAAATTCTCAGCCAAGGAGAGAAAGAGAAGGAATCCAAGAAAGGAGACCTGGAATCCTGCAGCAGAATGATGGGAACAGGAAGCTTAAGGAGGACAGCAGGGCAGTAGATACAGGGAAGTGCCCAGGGAAGAGTGATGGTCCGTTCCAGGGAGAAAAAAAAAGAAAAAAGAAAAAAAGAATCCTCCAATCGATTGCTTGAATTATGTGAAAATATTTAAATTCATTCACTGTTTCTTCACTGCTAATATAATAACATAGTAATTTAAGTAAAGGAAAAAAAATAAGTCAGTTATTAAATTCAGGTTAGGAATATGCAAAAAGGAAATGTAATTATGGCACATTATTGGGCACAGCTGCAAAAAATATTGAGATAGTCATAATCACTGAGCAGCAACAGCAAAAATATCATATAATTTTATGGGAGTAGAGGGAAAGAATTTTGTGCGTGTGTGTTTATGTTGTAGGTTTGCATGTGTATAAAAGAGTTTAAAACTTTAACTTCCCTGTCAGAAAGACAACAGAACACATTAAAACTGAGAAGAAGTAGCTCTAGAATTATACAGAAATACAGACATACATAGCAAAGAAAGTAGTTTAAAATAACTGAAAAAGATTACCTCTGATGAGCAGAAAATAGGATTGAGAAGGGAAAGGACAGGGAAGAAGGTTTTTTGTTACAATACAGATAGTGTAATTTGACTTTTTAGGCTTGTCTATTTAGCATATTCAATTTTATTCCTGATTTATATTTTTATTTTAAAATAAATTAGGGACAAAATAAAGGACAACTGATTTATAATGAAAACCATTTAACCCTTCTTTATAAAAATTTTATGTGAAATTTAAATGAATCAAACTTGTTTCGGGGCTCTTTCCCAAACCATTAATGTCATTTCCAGAGTAAAAGAGAGTGAAATATAATTCCTTTAACTTTCTAGAAATGTAAATCCACCTAAAACCTAAGTATGTTAAATGGCCATGTCATTACAAAAAGGAAGCTTGTTATTAATCATAAGACCAGGCTTCTGCAGTTATGAGAAATGAACTCGTTCTCCATGAGTAATTATTAACTGTTAAATCCTGGATGGCATCTGTGAGACAGACAATGTGGGTGCCGTAAATAGAACAATTCTATGATTTTTCATTTAACCTCTGAGCAGCTTATCTCCTGTGATCAACTGCCTATGGAAAAGACCAGGCTAAGAATTTCATTTAAAATAAATGGCATCTTACCAAATGGCTTTCATTGCAAATAATGTAACAGCAAGGCACAGAATTCATTAGTGTTGGAAGAAAAGTCATGATGAGGAAAAAACAGAAAAGATGGGCAAACCAAATGATGTAAAGTCAAATGAATAAAGAGCAATATTTTTAAACTCTAACTCTAAACACCGTAATTTTCTCCGTATCTTCTTATCACTCTTGCAAAGGCTTAATGCATAGGCCGGGCGGGGGGGAAAGAGGTACAGGCTAAAAAAGCCTAGAGATGGGGATAATTTTATACATGGTATGAATTATCTTTGTATTTTGAACTTTCAGAAAATTCATTTGAAGAATTTTCTAACACATATTACATATGAACATCAGTAATTAGATTAAGCAGTCATGAGAAGTTTTAATAGAATATTTGATAAGTTAGATGCATTATTTTCAATATTTTTAATTTGTAACTTGATAATACAGAATATTTTCAATATTGCCTTCTTAAGGTCAATTAATTGTAATTATCCATACGTGAGCAGAGTATTTTGGAGGTCCCTATAACAGTGAAATTTTCTATACAAAATTATAGAGAATGTTACTAAATATGTTTCTCTGTTATTATACTTAGCTTGATCAAATGTATTTATAAAGAAGGAAATCAATGCTTTTTTTTTTCTTTTTTTTTAAATAGATAAACCATTGTGTGTATGATTCAAACCTACCTTTTCTGGGTCTAATCCACAAAGGTAACAAAAAATAAAACAAACAGAAATGTCCTGTATAGTGAGATGTGATAATAGTTAGGAAAGCATAATGAAGTAATATTGTTTTAATAGCACCTGGGGAATGTATAGAATTTGATAAGCAAGAAGGAGAGAAGTTATCTTAGGTAGATAGGCAAATAGATGAGAATCCGGAAATTCACATTTAGATCAGGAAAGCATGAGTTTTGTGGGAACACGAATACTTAGATGTGTTACAGGAAAGGATTATCACTGAGAATAAATATGTCTGAAAAAAGATACATATGTTGAAGGGGACCTGAAAAATTTCTAGCAGGTGGCTCTCACAGACAAAATCTACACTTGGGCTCCATTCTTTAAAGCAGATCCCTTCTTCATTTACCCATTCTGAGCACTTGACCAAGCAAGCACAAATATTCCTTGGGTATCTTTCTTTTTCATTATATAAAAATCTTATTTTAACCTAACACCTTAAAGAAAAAGAGGATTAATTGACAAGAGTAGAATGGACAAGAAATGCACTTAGAATAGAAAACTTCAGGGTAGGGATGTCGACCCACAACTTCAGAAATAATGCTATGAGCGATAGCATTAAGGAGCAAATCTTTTTTTTTTTTTTAAACTGAAATATGGATGCCATTTTGAGATACCTATATTGTTTTATCATTCCTGTTATGTTTTATGTTCTGTCTGGCTTCAAAATCCTATACAGGCCTATTTTCTTTCATTTTCCAATGGGCCACATCTTTACTGAAGAACAAATATTTCAATTTGTGAGGGTTTTCAAATTTTCTTTTAGGACATTCTCAAAGGTCAGATTTTACAATGTAGAAAACTTGAGGTTTTCTTTTCTCCTCAGTTTTATTGAGCTATAATTAACAAACAAAAATTATATATATTTAAGCCACACAATGTGATAGTTTGAGATATATATATATATATATATATATATATATATATACACATATATATATATATACACACACACACACACACACACACACACATTATTCAATGGTCACCACGATTAAACCAATTAATATATCCATCACCTCACACTATTATCTTTTACATTTCCTTTTGGTGTGGTGGGATCATTAAGATACTTTCTAGCAAATTTCAAATATATAATACAACATCACTAGCTATAGTCACCATGCTATACATTAGACATCCAGGTCTTACTCAACTGAAAAAACTGAAGGTTTGTAATCTTTGGCCAGCATGGTCTAGCATATGGTACTTATCATTCTCTGTGTGATTTATTTCACTTAGAATAATGTTTTCCAGGTTCATCCATGTTGTCACAAATGTTAAGATTGCCCACTTTTTTATGGCTGAATAGTATTATCTATTATACTCAGTTTAAATATATAAATCAATATAAATTTATTTTCGATTATATATTGATATATCATATATTTATATTTGTTATATTTAATATAATTAAATATATTATGTATTATAGTTATATATAATACCTGGTATATATTATAGTCACCATAGTATTATCTATTATGGTTACCATATACACAATAATACATATTATTGTCACTATAGTCACTATAGTAATATTACTATATTACTATTACTATAGTCACCATATTACTAATATTACTAAGTATGCACCACACACACACACACACAGATACATATACACACACACACACTGTATTTATATTCCACATTTTCTTTTTCCATTCATTCTCCCCCAGACACTTAGATGACTTCCATACCTTGGCTGTTGTGAATACTGCTACAGTGAACACAAGGAAGGTGTTTCTTAGAGATACTGGTCTTACTTCGTTTGGATATATGCACATTAGTGGGATTGTTGGGTTACATGGAAGTTCTATCTTTAATTTTTTGAGAAATGGTTCTCCATAATGTTCCATACCATTTTCCTTAATGACTGTACTAATTTACATTTCCGCCAACAGTGTACAAGGGATCCCTTTTCTTCACACCCTCAACAAAACTTGTTATCTCTTGTCTTTTTGATAAGAACCATTGTAGAGGTGTGAGGTGATACCTCGCTGGGGTTTTGATTTGCATTTCCAGGATGATGAGTGATGTTGAGCACTGTTTCATGTACAGGTTGGTCATTTATATGTCTTCTGTGCAAAAATGTCTATTCAGGTCTTTTGCTCAATTTTCAATTAGGTGGTTATCGTTGTTGTTGTTGTTGTTATTTGCTAGCGAGTGATATGTTTGTATATTTTGAAAATTGACCTCTTATTGGATATGCGGTTTGCAAGTATTTTTGACCATTCCTCAGCTTGCCTTTTCATTTTGTTGACGGCACCTCTTGATTATAGAAGCTTTTATGTTTGATGTACTCCCACTTGTTTATTGTTGCTTTTGTTGCTTGTAACTTTTGGTATCATACCCAAAATCATTGCTAAGACCAAAGTCAAGGACATTTTACCCTATGTTTCCTTAAAGGAATTTTATAGTTTCAGGTGTTAAGGTTAAGTCTTTAATTCATTTTAAATTGGTTTTTCTATATGTAAGATAAAAGTCTAACTTTATTTTTTTGCATGCGGATGTCCAGTTTTCCCAACACTGTTTATTGAAAGACTGTCCTTTTTCCATTGTGTATTCTCTGCACCCTGCCATAGATTAGTTGATTGTGTGTGCAATGGTTTATTTCTGGGCTCTTTATTCTGCTCTTTTGATCTGTGTGTCTGTTTTTATGCCAATACCATACTGTTTAATCACTATAGCTTTATAGTATAGCATGAACTCAGGAGGCGTGATACCTGAAGCTTTGTTCTCAAGATTGATTTGGCTATTTGGAGTCTTTTGTAATTCCATATGAAATATGGGATTGTTTCTGAATTAAATTCTATTTCTGTGCAAAACGCCATTGGAATTTTGATAGGATTGCATTCAGTCTATTGATTGCTTTGGGTAGTATAGACATTTACACAATATTAATTCTTCCAATGCAAGAACATGGATTTATTTGTGTCTTCAACTTCTTTCATTAATGTCTTATAGTTTTTGGTATATAGATCTTTCACCTCCTTTGTGACATATATTTGTAAGTATGTTATTCTTTTTGATGATACTGTAAATGGGATTATTTTCTTAATTTCTTTGTCTGATACTTTATTGCTAGTGTATATAAATGCAACTTTTTCTACGTAGATTTTATATGCTGCAACTTTAATGAATTTGTTTATTAGTTCTAATAGCTTCTTGGTGGTTTTTAGTTTCCTGTATGTAAGATCATGCCATGTGCAAACAAAGACAATATAACTTCTTCATTTCCAATTTGAACATCTTTTACTTCTTTTTCTTGCCTAATTGCTCTGGCTAGTGCTATGTTCAATGAAAGTGGCAAGAATGAGTACCCTTGTCTTTTTCCTGATCTTAGAAGAAGAGCTTTTAGCTTTTCACCACTGCATATTGATGTTAGCTTTTGGCTTGTCATATATCGGCCATTATTATGTTGACCTTCTATACCAAATGTACTGGGAGTTACTATGAAAAGATTTTGAATTTTTCAAGTACTTTTTCCTTGTATATTGGGATGATCATTAAAATGTGCCTCAGGATAATCTTTGAGTTGACCTTTTCCGGGGCTTTTGAGCTTTCTCAAAAAACCTGGATGTTCATATCATTCCCAAGATTTGGGAAGTTTTCAGGTGTTATTTCTTTAAATATACAAGACAAGGGTTTGCTTCAGGATATACAGTTGAGTGTGCTGGTAGTGGACCTGTTACAAGTGCATGAGCAGGTATGTTTCCTACCAGGTCCCTGGGAGGACTTCTGCTAGGTCACTAGGTGGGTCCTTGGATGGGTAAACCTACACCTGAACATGGCTGAGAAGATCTAGAACAGAGTCTCAGGGTCCAATTCCAAGCACATCTGTAAACATAGTTCGGGAGGCATAGATAGTTATGTCTTCCACCAGTCCCATAGTGGGCCGGATTACTCCCTGATTGTGGCTAGAAGGGCTAGAGCCAAGTTACAAGATCATATAGGATAAAAATCTTCCTACCAACACCATAGCTATGTTTACATATATAGATATCATATGATATCTATATATATAGGCATAATATATAGAGATATATAGATATAGATAGATATAGATATATCTCCTCACTCCACCCCATTTTGTCATGATGGTGCATATATTCCACTTAAGAACAAATGTACGATCAGCGCCATGGGACTATAAGGAGAATTTTGGCAGCTACACCAGGACCACATTTTCTGAGAGTTTTCTGCTGCTGGATGTCTGATACCTCCCCACCTTGCTAACTCTCTGATTCCTCAAGGTCCCACTCTTCTAAAGAAAAGATTCATAGCAGCCATGCTCTCAGTTTTGAAGGGGAAAAAAACCCTTTTTATTGATATTATAAAAATCCAATAGAAATGGAAAAAAGAAAAGGGAAATCTATTCATGGATGAAGGCAATGGTAAGCAGTAAAGGGAATAAGACTTAAATCAAATCGGGTACTTACAACATCCTACCTCATCAGCTGGGGAAGTCCTATGGAGACAGCCATGCTGGAGTCCTGATTGGGAGGACTGGGCAGAGCACCCTCCCCTCAGGTGAGACTTCCAACTGACCATCCCCATAAGGGCCCTATGTACAGGGCAGGTGACAGGTCTGAACTTAAACATTTGTTAGGCTACATGCGGTTTGGGGTGAGCTGTATTTCTATGTTATCATGTCTCTACATATTCAAGGAACCTGGGCTAGGTGTGCTTGCCTCCCCTCCCAGATTCCATTCTGGGGGATCAGCCCAGCCTGGAGCAGGAGGGGACGCAAGGCAAAATTTATAGCTCTTGGCATCCAGACCAGAAGGTCCAATTCTGACCTAGAGGCCTGCTGATGTCAGCTAATCAGGCTCCCAAGGTCACTTATGCAGCATAAGTCTCACAAAGAACATTCTTTAGCCTGCCTGCGTACGTGCAGGTCAGGAAGGTCCATTGCGCAGGACAAATCACAAAAACCTCCGTCCATACAATACACCACATCCTCCTCATTGGTCTCATATTAGGACTCCTGCATCCTCCATTACGAACTCTTTCCAACTCTCTTTTCAGCCTTCAGAAATCACCTTGCTTTCACATCAGCTTCTTGACCTCCACTCAGCCATACCATAATTTTCCTCCACTCAGGCTTTACTTTTTCTGTTTGATCCTTTATTGAGCAAAAATGCTTCCTTGATGTTATATGTTGGCATCTACTTCTTCCAGCTCCTTGCTATGGACATCTCCAAGTATGAGTCTCAGATGCCACCTGTAACTACACTTACATTCTATTTCTAGTGATCTCCA
This sequence comes from Ailuropoda melanoleuca, assembly GCF_002007445.2. Classification (NCBI taxonomy): domain Eukaryota; kingdom Metazoa; phylum Chordata; class Mammalia; order Carnivora; family Ursidae; genus Ailuropoda; species Ailuropoda melanoleuca. The sequence goes on along the minus strand of NC_048218.1, from coordinate 115,303,845 downwards.
CCTCAGATGTAGGAAGTTACCAACTATCATACAAATCTATGTCAATCATGAAAATTGGCGAAATGGGAATCTCCCCCATTGTGAAGGTTATTGACCAATGCTTTCTGCCTGAGAATATACTCCTCAAGTGTCTTTTTCTCATGTTTGCTCTATTGGAAAAGATCTTTATATTTCACTATCTTTCAACTTCAAACCTTTCACTAATTCTCCAGTATCTTCACTTTGGTATTGATGTGGTTGCATCGATAGTCACTATATTTATGTGGTGTGTTAACTTTAAAAAAAAAAAAAAAAGGATATGTCTACCATCTTGTTCAACCTTTGAATTACTTTTGTGATCATCTCATAAGATGTTTTGGACAAATAAACAATTACATTTTGTAATAAAATTTATAGATCTAGTAACATTTTAAAAGTTGTCATCTGAGCATGTGTTCCTTTGGTCATTTAAAAATCACTGATTTACTCATATTTCTTTTTATGATCAAATTTTCAAAATTACACTTTACACTACAGATAATTCCTAGAATGTTTTAAGAGAGTCTTATTTGGTATATATGTAGTTTGGTGTGTGTGTGGGTACAGATGTCTCTGACTAATAAAAGTGATCTTTCTTAATTCTTTGTTTTTCTCTGTATAAAACACAGTCAATATATCTCTGGGGAAGACAATTATGAAATTGCATTTAAAATCTAATTCATCTCGACTCCAGAACTTTTCACTATATTCAGATAAGGCTCTTTCTAAACAAGAAACCTATATATTAAAAATTAAATCAACTTCCCAGCTTAGACAATATGCAGTCATGAAACATGAACAAAAATTGCAATTTAACTTATTTATAAGAGATTGGGAAGCAAGAGTGATCGTAATTCCACACTAGCCACCGTATCTTTCTGCCAGAAATAGTAAAAGATCACTTCCTGATATAGACTGAATATTGAAGAAGGGTCCAATGCACAACAAAATATTGATTTTTTTTTGAAAGATTTTATTTTATTATTATTATTTTTTTTTTTGAGAAGGAGAGAGCCAGCATGCACAAGGAGGGTAGGGGGGCCTGGGGAGGGGGAGGGGTAAAGGGAGGGGAAGATGGAGAAGCAGACTCCTGCTGAGCAGGGAGCCTCCTGCAGGGATTCATCCCAAGACACCAGGATCATGACCTGAGCCAAAGGCCTAAGCTTAAGCAACTGAGCCCCCCAGGCATCCCAAAATTGTGATTTTTTTTTTTTCCTACTACTTTCCCAACATGCTGAGGTGATAAAGCAAGGAAAGAAATTATCAATTATTTTGCCACTACATTATAAAGATGGCTTAGAAGATACTAGAGCCGATTTCTCTCTCACATAGAGGCACAGAAGTACATACTGCAGAACTATGTCATGCCTTTGTTCTATGAATTCTTCTTCTTTTTTTTTTTTTTTTTTTTTTTTTTTTTTTTTTTTTTTTGTTCTATGAATTCTTAAAGAGCCGGGTTTCTCCCCGCTTTCCAGTCTGACATCCTGAGAACGTTGTGTTCATTGCCCAATGTAAATCTGCAACAATCATGTTGCGAGCAGGAGGAAGAAAATGGGGAGAAGGGACAAAGGTTGTGAGGCAGCTTTTGTTAAAGGAAATGTCCCAGAAAAATGCCCAATCCCATTTTCCTTTGTATACGATGAAATAATCACATCATCACACCTGGCTTCAAGGGAGTCTGGAAAATAGAGGGAAACCAGGTGTCCACTTAAAAATTGAAAATGTCTTTATGCTCTCCTAAGACTGTACACTTTATAGAAAGTACAGGAGGTTACATTTGTTATGTGAGTCCTTGGTTTCCGGCTTTCATTCCTCTTCAAATATCAAACTCACTTTCACCACGTTTATCACATGCTGTTCTCTCTTCCTAAACACTTGACACCTCTCTTGCTCTCCTGTATAGTAAACTATTTCTCTCCAATCCTATCTCATATCCAACCATAGTAATAAAAACTTTCATAAAATTATGTCTATTTACTTCATATAAATAATCTCAATTTTAATTTTATTTTTGTGTTTGATTTTTATTTTAATTTTTTAAAAATTTTTTTAAAGATTTTATTTATTTATTTATTCGACAGAGATAGAGACAGCCAGCGAGAGAGGGAACACAAGCAGGAGGAGTGGGAGAGGAAGAAGCAGGCTCATAGCGGAGGAGCCTGATGTGGGGCTCGATCCTGAGCCAAAGGCAGACGCTTAACTGCTGTGCCACCCAGGCGCCCCTGTGTTTGATTTTTAGTTTGTCTTGTTAACTATTTTTCAAGTTCAACAGAAAATAGCAAAAAAAAAAAAAAAAAAAAAAAACGCCAAAAACCCAAAAACAGTAGTTCTGGGGTGCCGGGTGGCTCAGTGGGTTAAATGATTAATTCTTGGTTTCAGCTCACGTCATGGTCTTGGGGTCATGGGATCGAGCCCAGCTTCAAGCTCTGTGCTCAGAGCAGGGTCTGCATGTTCCTCTCCCTCCCTCTCTGCCCCTTCCCCTCCTCATGCATGTTCTGTCTCTCTCTTGAGCACTCTCTCTTAAATAAATAAATAAAATCTTTTAAAAAAAATAACAGTTCGACAGCAAAAAGCACAGGTCCAGACACATAATTATTACTCAAAATTATTTATCGAAGAAATAAATTAAATGGTGTATAAAAACAAGTTAAACAGACGTGTAATGAAGTATTTTGTCTACTGCGCTAAAATGTAAGTTTCCAAGAGCACAGGACTTGGCCATTTTGTTCATTGCTAACTTTCACGTTCTGTAATAGAGTCTTGTACATATTAGTGCAAAGTAAATAATTAAACCAGTTAAATGTAATAAATAAATGCCATGCCATTTTGTCTTCTTTTAGGTATATCAAACAATTTTGGTAAAGTTTTCTCTCAATCTATAGATGTGCCACCTTCAGCAGTGCATGTGTGCTCAGATAAAATTTGTTTATATTTGATGTGTGTGCTCTCACTCCAGCCACTGGTTCCCATGATCTCTGCTCCTATTTACTAACAGACAAGATTTATAAGTAAGACTTAACTGTTCTGAGGGTCAGATTACAGCTAGAGAGCACCTGATGTATTAGCTCCTTGGCCATCCCCAGTGTGGAGACAATAGTTACTTTGTTTTTTTCTGGATTTCCACATAGTGCTGATTACTTTCTTAGTGTAAAACGACATAGTTCTGGGGGAAGACAAGTCCTCTGACTAGCTAGTTTACTTATGAGGATTATACCTTCCGGGTAATAATATGCTTTGATACTTCTTCTTTAATCCTTTTTTCCACATTTTTAACATTTATCTCTGAAGGGATTTAGAAAAATGAGGGAAATGAAGAAATCATTTGAACATGGTCTAAGAAGCATTCCCGACTCAGTAGAGAACACCTGCCTGATTTTCTGGCTATCTTGGACCCCATATGTATTAAGACAATCCAAAAAGTATGGAATCTCTTTCATAAAAGGAAGAGGAAGTTGGTCGCCTCCTATTCCCTGGTGTACTTACTGCAAATTCTTCTGAGTGTGTGGGAATAATATTTCTTTTTGTGTTAATTTTAGATGCCTTGTCTGTTTTCATCTTCTGGTGATTATGGATTTTATAGTGGGCAATTGGGAGTGACCATATCAGAAGTTGTTATCCAGATGCCATTTGTCCTTAAAAATGTCATAGTAATACGAACAGTGCTAGCAGAGTCTGAGACATGATTATTAACTCTGTCAGCTCAGTTTTGGGTTTATTTATTTTTATTTTTTTAGTCATACAAAAACTTAAGTGGCAATTACTATGTGCCGGACATTGTCCTGAACACTTTACATATATTAGCTCATTTAATTCTTATCATAATACTATGACTATTATTGACTTGTTTCTCTTTACAGATGAGGAAATGGAAGCACAGAGAAGTTAGGTTATTGGGTTCACCGTCTGAGGTTTTGGCCAATCCACATGCTGCTTCTCCTGGCCTGTTTCTTAGGCACTTCTCTGCACATCGCCAATGGCAGCACCACCTATTAACTTTCACATCTCCAGCTACACAGCCGCTTCTTGTATGTTGTGACACATTTCCAGACAAGGAGTTACAACTGAAAAAGCATGATGCAATTCTTGCTTCTAGAAAATTGTTTACTTTTTAATTTTTTTAAAAATTTAATTTACCATTCTTTAGGGGTCTGAAGTGATGAGCACCATCTAATCTTATTTTAAAAACTCAATCAGGGGGCGCCTGGGTAGCGCAGCCATTGGGCGTCTGCCTTCGGCTCAGGGCAGTCATTGGGCGTCTGCCTTCGGCTCAGGGCGTGATCCCGGCGTTCTGGGATCGAGTCCCGCATCGGGGTCCTCCGCTGGGAGCCTGCTTCTTCCTCTCCCACTCCCCTGCTGTGTTCCCTCTCTCGCTGGCTGTCTCTCTGTCAAATGAATAAATAAAATCTTAAAAAAATAAATAAAAAAAAAAAAAACTCAATTTCTATATTGTCATTACATAAGACACATTCAACCCTGCAGAACATGAGAGGAAAAGCTTATCTTGATTTCCATGACACAGAAGAGATTCCAGTTTTAATATGGGGAATATAATTCATAGAAACATTTTTACTGTTATGTCTCAAATATTATAATTGATTAATTATATTTCAATTTGCAATTTCAAAACACAATGAAGGTAATACAATGTAGGTATTTTATGTTAGTGAATATGCATTTTCATGAAATAAACTTCAATTTGTCACCTAATTGATAGAGGAGTTACATGTGTGAAAGAGAAACTTATTTAGCTTAATGAACACCTGTTATGTTACTTTTTTTTTTTTTAAGATTTTATTTATTTGACAGAGATAGAAACAGCCAGGGAGAGAGGGTACACAAGCAGGGGGAGTGGGAGAGGAAGAAGCAGGCTCATAGCAGAGGAGCCTGATGTGGGGCTCGATCCCATAACGCCGGGATCACGCCCTGAGCCGAAGGCAGACGCTTAACCGCTGTGCCACCCAGGCGCCCCCTGTTATGTTACTTTTAAAACATACTTTGTTCCATGCCTGTATATTCATCTAGGCATTTTAATATTTTAATTGTTTCCTAGGTGGTATGGATTCCTTCAATATGTATCAGTCTATATTTAACCAAATAACTCAAATTGAAATAATGAATCTAAAACTATATATTATCTAATTTATAAATAACCCGAACTCCTTGCCATGCCTTAGTTTACTCTGGCCTCCCATCTTTGCCGGTCCATGTTCCTTGACTGCTGTTTTTTATCTGCATGTGCTTCCTTCTCATTTTCATCATTATTTCTTTTTAAATTTTGTCTGCTTTCCGCAACCCCAAAATTAAAATTGTGTTTGCCACATGAGATTCTTCCTTGGCATCTCCTGCCATCATCTGCCTCTTCATTTCCTTCAATGTACCTTGAATTAACAAGCAGTTTTCTATTTCAAAACAAATGTATTTAATTCAATAAACTTTATTCAAAAATAAAATTTAGAAAAATAAAAATGAAATAAAATAAAATTTAGACAGATGCAAGGGCTGTGCTCACACTTGCACCCTGAAGGCACACAGAGAGATTCATGCCTGTTGCAGACTCACTGGGCCACTGCTGGTGTGGAGCTATGTCTGGAGTGATAGAAGGCTCAGCACCAAAGCCAGTGCAGTCACACCTCACAGAGCTCATCATTGATTTAGGAAAACAGGAGGAGATATATAAATTCTTGTGACACAATTTGCAACTGAGACATATCATTAGAAATGATTTCTTGAGCGCTCAGAAGAGTGGCAATTAATTTCTGACAACAGAGAATTATACTGGAAGAAAAATGAAGTAAATTCTAGGAGGACTCATAGGATTTGTGTTGGATTCAGGTACCAAAAGGTCAAAAGCAGAGAGGAATATCTGTATAAACCTATAGATTCTGGAAAATCCAGGGCACAAGAAGGGACCATTCTAGGAAAGCCATGGGTATTAAAAATTTTAGGTGAGATTTCAATGCAAAGTCTGGAAGACAGGCTAAGAATCACATTTCATTTGGCAAAAATTTGGGGGCAAGTGGTGGTCTTTGAGCAGATGGAGTGACATTGATGTGGAAAACCAAGACAGAAGAAAAATTATCAAATTTCCTTACTATCTATAGCCCATTGACAGGTCCTTGAAACTGGCAGAGTGTCATTCCTCTAGGGACTCAAATGCCTTGATGTTAATACTTTGCTAAGGACAAAGGGCAATCTTAGTTCAACCCCCGGGACCCTGTAAGTCTACTTTAACATATAAAAATTCCTTTGGAAACTTCCTTTATCTCTACCCCTCAAGATACATGTTGGCAATCATCCCTCCCCACCAAGCATATGACCCACCGATATACAACTGCAGGGTTTCATGACTAAGGGTTTTATTAGATGGTAATAAATGACTTTTCCCCCAACAATAGCAAGCCCCTCAAGGTCCTAGAAACCTTGCTTCCAAATTCCTTAGAGACTCACCCTATCCCTAACCCCCTCCCAACTTGAAAGTATAGAATGGGCCACTCTTCATGACCCCAGTGCAGCTCTTTCTTCCCATGGGTCCTTTAATAAAACCACCTTTTTGCACCAAAGATGTCTCAAGAATTCTTTCTTGGTCATCGGCTTCGAACTCTAACATCTTTCCTACATCAACATGAACAAGGTTCTGTTTAGGGGACTTAGTAGGCTATTTTTGGGAACTTGTCTTGACTAGCTTTGAGTGCAAAAGCTGTGTGCAATAAAACTGTTACAGATGCTCTTGTAATAACCTCAAGTGAAGTAATTAACAGTAGCACGATGGTAATGGGATGGAAGAAAAGCCAACAGTCTTTTTATTCTTTGAAATTTTTCCTTAATTTTTTTTAAAGAATATTTATTTATTTATTTATTTATTTGAGAGAGAGAGAGAGAGAGAGAGAAAGGGCACAAGCAGATGGGGAGCAGCAGAGGCAGAGGGAAAAGTAGACTCCCCATTGATCATGGAGCCTGACATGGGACTCGTTCTCAGGACCCTGTGATCATGACCTGAGCTGAAGGCAGCCACTTAACTGACTGAACCACCCAGGGGCCCCTGAAAATTTTATTTTCAAATCATTTTTATTTATTTCTCAAGAGGACATTTTCTTACTAAGTTTGTTTTTGCTGACACATGAAAATTGAAGAACCTCAACAAGAATTCTGAACGAAGTCTGAATTCATTAATCTAAGTGTTGATTTTTTTCCTGGATTGAGTTTTTCATGATTTCTGCTTTTGAGGTTTTTAATCCTCAATCGTTGAGAATCACATAGTATTATACACAGAGAATTATCTCATTTTGCTTGATTTTTTCAATTTGAGCCTTCTCTTGACACATAGAACCAATGTGAATATATCTTCATGAATTTGAAAATATTCTGTCACTAGTGAATTTCTGCAAATAGTGTGAAATTGCAGCAATACCTTGTAAAATATTCCCATAGTACAAGTAATGTTTTTCTGGTTTATTATTTCCATGTTCTAGATTTACCTCTTCTTTAAATGTTTATTACATCTTTTGTGTGTGTAAATGTATTCAAATGCTGGACTAAATGATAAGAAAATTGCCCATGACAGTCTAAATCTATGAAATTTGCATAAATTACCTAAACTAAATTCCTTCAAAGAGCTCAGTGAATTAGAATGCTATAATCTCTGTCCATGTAAACACATTAAGTTTGCACCATCCTAAAAAACACAAAGGGGATTCTGACACCTATTGGCCATTTAAACATCTTATAACTATGGGAAACACAATTAAGTTAACAATTTGTGACTGGATCAGTGAAAATGTGTCTTTACTGGTAAATAAACAATCTCATGTCCTTTTGGAGTCTGCCTAAGTATTTATGTCTGTATATGAATGGAAAGAAGTACATAGGACACATTTAGTAAGGGTTCTTTTCAACTGAATCTAAATTTAATAAAATGATTTCCAAGAAGAACTTATCATTGACTAATCTCTTCTTAATTTTGATTAAATTAAAATTTGATTGCATTAAAAGCAAAGGTAATGTAACTTTTAATTTAAGAAGTCGTTTCTGAATAGTTCTTGAAAGTATGGAAGAAGAGGGATGCCTGGGTGGCTCAGTCTGTTAAGTGTCTGTCTTTGGCTCAGGTCATGATCCCAGGGTCCTGGGATTGAGTTCTGCATTGGGCGTCTTGCTCAGCAGGGAGCCTGCTATTCCCTCTGCCTTCGGCTCACCCTGCTTGTGCTCTCTCTCTCTGACAAATAAATAAATAAAATCTTTCTTAAAAATGTATGAAGAAAGATTAAAATAGATGTGTAAAAAGCCAAGAAAAATAAGTAACTTAAGTTAAACACACTTATATAGTATATTTCAACTAAAATTTTTTTTACAGATTTTATTTATTTATTTGAGAGAGAGAGAGAGAGTGCATGCAGGAGAAAGGGGAGGCACAGAGGGAGAGGGAGAAGTAGGCTCCCTGCTGAGCAGGAAGCCCTACATGGGGCTCAATCCCAGGACCCGGGAGTCACAACCTGAGGCTTAACCGACTGAGACACCCAGGTGCCCCTTAGCTAAAATTTAAATTACGTAATTATTTCACAGAGTTTTCAGAACAACATTTCAAATACCAACATAGACACAAATGAAGAGCTTCAGAAACCCAGGTGGTACTGACACCAGATCATGGTCTCCCCTCTTTGATTAGCTTAAACTAGCTTCCCATCTGCTGAACTTGGTGCTCTTGAACTCACCTGTAGTGCACAACCATACTAATGCCATGTGACTCTTTTTTTTTTTTTTTAGGTACACAGCAAAGTTGAGAAGGTTTAGAGATTTCCCGTATACCCCTGCCCCTCACATGCATAACCTCCCCCACTGTCAACATCACTCTCCAGATGGCACATGTGCTGCATTTGACAAACCTGCAAGGACACAAACTTATCTCCCAAAGTCCATAATTCACATAAGGGTTCATTCTTGGTGTCATGTACTTTAGGGATTTCAACAAATTCATAATGACATGTATCTATCATTATCATACCATAGAGAGTATTTTCACTGCCCTACCCTAAAAATCCTTTGTGGTAATCCTTCTTGCCTCCCTTTTAGCTCCTGGAAGCCACATATTCTCTGACCATCTCTATGATTTTACATTTTCCAAAATGTCCTGCAGAGGAAATCATACAAAGTAGACTTTTCAGATTGGCTTCTTTCACTTAGCAATATGCATCTAAGATTTTTCCGTATCTTCTCATAGATTGATTATCAGGATATACCACAATTTATTTATCCATTCAACTCATAAAGGATATCTTGGTTGTGTCTCAGTTTTGGTAATTTTGAATAAAGCTGCTATAAACATTTTGTGCTGGGATTTGTGTGGATATTTGTTTTCAGCATCTTTGGTTAAATACCAAGAAGCCTGATTCCTGGGTCATATGGTAAGAATAAGTTTAGTTTTGTAAGAAACTGCTAAAATGTCTTCCAAAGTGGCATTATTTACCATTTTCCATTCACACCAGCAATGGATGAGAGTTCCTGCTGCTTCAAATTTTCCCCAGCATTTGCTCTTGACAGAGTTTTGGATTTTTACTATTTTAATGGGTATGTAGTGATTTCATTGGTGTTTTAATTTCTTTGTTTTAATTTCAGTGATGACATATGATGTGGGCTGTCTGTCCATATGCTTGTCATCTGTATATATTTTTTTGGTTGAGATGTCTGTTAAGTTCTTTGGCCCATTTGTAATCAAGTTGTTTGTTTTCTTATTATCGAGTTTTAAGAATTCTTTGTTAACTTTGGATCACAGTCCTTTATCAGATGTGTCTTTTGCATACATTTTCTCCCAGTCTTTCTTTCTTTCTCCCAGTCTTCTCATTCTCTTCAGTGATTGTTTTTTTGTTTTGTTTTGTTTTGTTTGTTTGTTTTTTTCTGTTGTTGTTGTTCTTGTTGTTCTTTTCATTTTGCTTCAAGCTTACTTTTTGTTTAGATATTCAGTTTAGTTCCTTCTCACTTTGGCTTCAACTGAAGAACACTGTCTACCTAGCTAGATTCAATTTTGAGTTGGGGTCAAGTGATTATTACCCCATAACTTTGTCCCTATGAATTCTGAATGAGAAGTGAGACTGCCCCAAAGTTAGTTGTTAGACAGTATATCTTCTGAGTGTTATAAATAAAACCTAGTGCATTTGGTTATAAATGCCTATTGCATTTGGTTTATACATTAAGCTTTTTAAAACTCTACATAACACATCTGGCTGTGCTCAACATAAGATATTTGAATTTAAAAAATATAAGAAAATTATAAAACAAAAAATTTCCAAATAAATATGGTGTGCAGTCCTCAGACAGAAACGAAATGTGGTGCTCATCATACAGTAGTCAGTACATTCTTGGTGAGTGATAGATCAATTAATATAATCCATCTTCCCCCAGACGTGTGTCTTTAAAACAAACAAACAAACACACAGATTTATTGGACATCAGCATTGCCACCCCACCCTGTTACCTACATCATATAAAGTAGAACATTAGTATGGATTCTCTTGGGGTGCCTGGGTGGCTCAGTCGTTAAGCGTCTGCCTTCAGCTCAAGGCATGATCCTGTAGTTATGGGATCGAGCCCCACATCAGGCTTCTCAGCTGGGAGCCTGCTTCTTCCTCTCCCACTCCCCCTGCTTGTGTTCCCTCACTCGCTGGCTGTCTCTCTGTCAAATAAATAAATAAAATCTTTAAAAAAATATATGGATTCTCTTAACATCCCTTCGGTCCCATTTCCCCATGACTTCCTATCCTCATGTTTGTCACTGAAAAGTCTTTCCTCGTTTAAGAAAATTTTTAAATAATTACTTATCTTTGAAATCTCTCTTAAAAATTGCATTTATTTCCACTTCTTCCCTTTTACTTTCATTTGTGTTCTCCCCCTGATTTACTTGAAAATATTCTAAAAGGGAATTAGATTTGATTCTTTAGACCCTGGTAATGACATTAGCACACATTGGTTATGTGACTTCAATAAAGATACATCATATTTGGAACACCAGCCTCCTTCCAAAAACAAAAACAAAAATAAAACCACAAAATGAACAAACCAACCCTTACTTTACACAGAAGATCTCTAAGTTGCCATCTGTCTTGAACACTATAAATTAAGAAATATGATATACAGTTAACATGACTCGAACATAATTTTGAATTTTCAGAATATTATTATTGTAATTAATTATGCCATAGTAATTAACCCATTTTAGATATTTCCATTGTAGTTTACAAAAACTCAAAGTGAGATGCACACAGGCAATATTTTTTTTTTAATGGCAAAGATTCACTTCATTTTAAAATATATTATCATTGGAAGGAATTAAAGACAGAATTTAACGTCAATATGAAGGCACATTATCTTGAAAGAAAGAAAAACAAATGTTAACTTCAATGCCCTTTTTTTTTATTCAATCTCTGATGCTTTGAAGAATAGTTAGTGTACTGTTGTCTTCCCTGCTGTGAATAGAGGTGATATTACTGTTTCAGCAATTGCTTAAATGGCACAGAAAGAATGGTATAATGAATTAGTCCTTCATATTTCTGTTATTTGTTTTCATGACAAGTACTGGGCAGAGAAAGAAGAACCAAGCTCATAGAATAGCCCTAAAATTGGAAAGAAATCAATTATATCATATGCCAGAAAAGGAAATGCAGCTATGTGGAGACAATCTTTCCTTCTCCACTGCTTTTATTTTAAGGAATTCAATCACAAATGATTATTTTCAGTTAAGTCTGCAATTTTTTTTTCTAAATTGCAGAAATTTTAGAATTTGAATGGAACAATATTGAAGTAAAAGGGATATAGAAAAGCTGACAAAGGAGAAAATGAAAACAAGAAATTCTTGAATATTTCTGTAGCAAAAAAAAAGGAAAAAGAAAAGAAGAAATTCTAACCAAATATTGAATATACTCCCCTCCTTTTTTATTTCCTAAAACAAGGTATCCCTGAAAATTTTGTAAAATTGTTTTTAGAAATTGTTTCAAATTATCCTTTACATTTTGAACTATTTGTTCTTGATGATGGCAAGAGAAACAAGTCAGAAATGCTTTTTTCCCTCTTCTTTGATTTTTAAGGTTACCTTTTTTTTTCTTTAAGATTTTATTTATTTATTTGAGAGAGAGAGAGAGAATGAGCAGGGGCTAGAGGTAGAGAGAGAGGGAGAAGCAGACTCCCCACTGAGCAGGGAGCCCAACCCAGGGCTGGATCCCAGGACCCTGAGATCATGACCTGACCGGAGGGCAAACGCTTACCTGACTGAGCCACTCAGGCTCCCCTTTCAAAGTTGTCTTACATTAACTCTACTATGCTCTGTTGATCTCTCTATATAAACATACTGCAGTAAACAGAATTTTAAAGTGACTCTCAATGATTTCCAACCTTGTACAATCCCCTCCCCGGAACATGTGAGAGGTTAGTGACTATGCTGTGACATCACATCTCTCTCCAGAGTGCATTATAGAACAATGGTGAGAGGAAAACTTTGCAGATGTAAGACACCTAATCAGATGATTTTGAGTTCCTAAAAGGACATTTTCCTGGGCAGACCTGTTGGGGAAAGTCATCAAGATGTTGAGTAAGGGGGCCGCCTGGGTGGCTCAGTTGGTTGAGTGGTTGCCTTCGGCTCAGGTTCTGGTCCTGGGATTGAGCCCTGCATGGGTTCCTGCTCAGGGGAGAGCCTGCTTCTCTTCCTCCCTCTGCCTGCCACCCCCCTGCTTGTGCTCGCTCTCTATATCAAATTAATTTAAAAAAAATCTTAAAAAACAAAACTAAACAAAAACAGTGTTACATAAGGAAAGGGTTAAGGTACTGGCAGGGAGTGGTAGGGGCTCCCTGACTAGGCTCTGAAACTATTCCTGCCAGTCAAAAGCACAAAGACAGAGTGAACAGGAGATAAGGGGACAGACTGTGGCCCTGGAGGTTAGGGAGTCTTTTTCTTTGGCTGCTATACTGTAATCACAGAAAATGACCAGACCTCAAAGAAGTGAGTCATTAAGGGCATTATCCATAGTCCTTGCTCAAACCAAGAGGGCACAAGAATCTTGAGGCCACAAGCTTCCTGGTCAAGTTTTCAATAAAAAACCAGCCCTAAAAACCCTCAGGGGCATCCCCTTCCTGAGCCCTCTCACTCTAGAGAGCTTTTTCTTTCCTTTCTGCTCTCATCTTCACTGAATAAACTTTCACTCCACTTCACTCTTTTGTGTCTGCAAGATTCATTCTTTGACTTGGTGAGACTAGAACCCTGCAGTGTTATAACAGTGTGACCACCAGCTAACCAGTTAGCTGAACCTAGCCGATCAGGATCAGAGCTCACCTCCTACTTCCCACTCCATCTTGGAATGCGCATTCCACCTGCTTTCCCCATACCAGAAGCTCCCCCAGGGACACAGCCCTGAGACAGTGATGTGGTATTGTGACCATTTGGACGGCGCATATCACTGAACACAGGTAAGGCCTCTATGGAAACTTTTAAGATTTGAGAGCAGGGGCAGCCATCTTGTCCTTGGGCAGTGCCCAAGATAAGCCTGCAAGTAAGTCCCTTTGCTTATCAAAAGAGCCACCTACCAACCAGGAGCTGCCTCTTTCTTCAGTCTTTCTCTGCCCTCTGCGTAGGGGCTGGCTTCAGGTCTCACCTGGATGCTCCCAGGAAGCTTGTGAGTAACAATTTGGTGAGCCAGGCAGGAAACTGAGGAAAGGCGGCTTGGGAAAGAGGTGTCCCTGAAGAAATCCCGGGTCGGCTGGCAACCACTGTGTGGCGAGGGGTGGCCTGTGTGTCAGATGCTTGTGGACCCCCGTGGGAATACGGGATGCCTGGAAAACACTGGCTACTTTGATGTGCTTGTAGGAGGAACTTGGCAGAGCATTGACTCAGGGAAGCAAAGCACAGGGCTGTGCAGTGGGCTGACATTACTGACACCCAATCAGAGGCTGAAGCTCTAGCTAGGAAATTAGAGGAGAAGCTGAGATTAGAGAACTTGTGGGTGCCACTGTTGTGTGAGCTTCTGGGCCAGCCACCAGACACAATGCGAGAGCAGGATAAACCCTTGCAGACTTTAGCAGACCCTTGTACCAGAGCAGGTAAAGCTCCCTGCACCGTGACAAAGCCTGGTTAGGGCTAGGAGGTTGACTTCCTGGGAAAGTACTAAGAAAGAAGAGAAACAGGTGGGTTGGTCCGGGACATTGTTGAGGAAACAGAAAAAATGCCCCAAGTCTTCTGACCCCTAGTAGAAAGGAAAAATTTAAATCACAATGACCCCAAAAGTCCTAAAAAAAAACTAGCATTCTTTCTTGGTCCCTTGAACTGTAAATCTTACTATGTGCTTGAAATGTAAACACACAGGTATACAGCCAAAACACTGTGACAGAGATGGGTCAAGGAAAAGGGGAAGGAAAAGAAAAAGGGGTGGGGGAGGAGAAAGGCTTTTTACCATAGACTGCCGCAGAAGTTTTCTTGCCCCAAATTGAGAGCAAAGCCTCCATAAGATTACAAGTATGAGAAACAAGCTTTAAATGTGTGAGCAGCTATCTGATTCATGGCTAGAATTCTTTAATGAAAACTTAATGGTCAGAAAGTTACAGATTTGTGGAAAAGAAAAAGAAAGACATTTTATTTTATTTATTTATTTTAAGATTTTATTTATTTATTTGCCAGAGAGAGAGAGAGAGAGAAAGAGAGAGCACAAGCAGGGGGAGTGGCCAGCAGAGGGACAAGCAGACTCCCCACTGAGCAGAGAGCCTGATGAGGGACTGACAGCCACCCAGGCATCCCGGGAAAGATTTTATATGTAATCAAGTTAAGATTGGAATTGATTTATGTAAGTTAAAAAGAAAAAAAAAATTTTTTTAAATCACAAGTACCCTGGTACAAAATTAAAATTTGTTTTTTTTTCTGTTTAGAGGACATACTTTTCTTAGATTATTGGCCCACTCTTGATAAAAGATTATAAACAAAGGTTTTCCTTTACCTTTAATGTACTCTGCCTAGAAAATAAAGGCTCTGTTTTGTCTTTATGAGGTCTTTGATTATATAAGAATCCTCTCCATTAAAAGAGCTACTTTTTTACAACTATGTAAGTTTTGTATATGCTAAATTTCATGGGAAGTGATGTAGGAAAGACATTAGGGTTCAAAGCTGATGGCCAAGAAAGAATTCTTGAGATGCCTTTGGTGCAAAAAAGTGGTTTTATTAAAGCACAGGGACAGGATCCGTGGGCAGAAAGAGCTGCACTGGGGTCAGGAGGATTGGTCCATTATATGCTTTCAGGTTGGGAAGGGATTAGGGATAGCCTAAGTCTCTAAGGAATTTGGAAGCAAGGTTTCTGGGACCTTGAGAGGGCCTAACTATAGTTAAGAAAAAGCCATGTATTCTTGTCTAATAAAACCTTCATCATGAGACCCTTCAGATGTAAATCTTTAGGGATATATGCTCCTCATATATGCTAGGGAGATATATCTCCCCATATGCTTGGGAGATGATTGCTAACATATATCTTGAGGGGTAGAGATAAAAGAATTTGCCAAAGGAATTTTTACGTGTTAAAGTAGCCTTATAGGATCATAGGGGTTGGGATAATTGCCTTTTGTCCTTAACAACGTATTAACATCAAGGTAGCTGAGCTCCCAGAGGAATGATACTTTGCCTGTTTCAGACTCCTAAGTCATAAGGAAATTCAATTTTTTCTTTTGCCTTTGTTTCCCACATGAGGAAGCATTGTCAAATAAAAAGTGATGCTAAACTTTTTTAGTGTATATTTGTATGAAATTCCTAAAATCTGATATGTCCTGGTATAGTATCAGTCATAATTTTAAAATGCAAGTCACAAGAATAATCGAAATCCCTTGGCAAGTTTATCATAATGAACTTTCTTCAGATCTTTAACCATGGCCATTTTTAAAGTTTTGTCACTTGCAGACAGTCATTGTTTTACTTTGATGCTTTGGCAAGAAGTGTTCCTGCAAAAGTGCTTTATCTTTAAGACATTCATGGAGAAGACTGACAGATTTCTGATTACTAAGATCAGGTTGCCTGCATTTGAACCTTCAAGCGCTCCCCAGAGGTCACCTGCACAGCCGTACAATATGTCACAGGGTGTTAGCAAGGAACCCATCCCTGTTCTCCTTCCCCTCATTGGTAACATGGGACCATTACCTTGATAATGTAATGTTAACACATGAAGATGTTTCTCTGTTGCAGGACTTTGCTGGAACACCTATAAGGGAGAGGATGGACAGTGAATTCACAAAGAATTCACTACCCAGGCACCATTTTAAGGTTTGAAGTCATCTAATGGTGTAAGTTGCATGTTGTCCCAAAAGCTGCGGTTGATAGGGTGCACACTTATCCAGCACTTAGGAATGTAAAAGAGGTGCAAGCTTTTGAAGAGACTTTGGGGTTTGGAGGGCTTTTATTCCCCACTTGGAACAGTGCCTCCATCTCTTATAAGACAGAGAAACTGAAGGGACTCCATAGAAGACCACTCTTTTGCTGCCTGTATTCTTGCTAGGGCCTTACACATACCTTAATGTATATCCTCAAAGATCAAGGAGCTAATGATTTCTTTGGAGTCCTTCAGCACAATAGATAACGTTGAAGGAGTGACCAGGTGAGGTCGTCATGGACATTTTACAAGACCACTGACTCCAGACACCTTGATGTCAAGACCCCCTGGCTCTAGGTCATAAGTGAGTTGCAGAGGACATCTGAGCACTCATCCTTGTTTTGAGCACTCGTCCAGTTCCTGGATGCCTGAGAGGACACATACACAAACCACCATCCTCAATGGCAACCTCAGACCCCAAGCAAAGATGAGATTCATGCTCCTCTTCTTTTCTAAGTCTCCCAGATACTCTGTTTGTATCTGCTCTATGTCTTCAGTAACTTCAGCTCTCACTTCCTCCTGGCTCTTGTTTGATATCTATCCTGCACAAAGCCAAGGACCTGGTTAATACTGGGGGACCCACTCTGGGTCCTTGGACCCAGCCTGCCTGCATCACTTACACAGCTTGGTTAAAAAAGGGCATATGTGAGGCTGGAGATCATAGCAACTAGCTGTCTTTGAGAAGGCAGAAATGTTAGCGAAGCAGATTAAAGCTCCGTAATCTCCAAAGCAGGGTTGCCATTTGAGTCAGCTGTGTCTGTGACTCCAGAAGGGATGGGTCAGGCACTGTGGCAGAGACAACAGAAGGAGAGAGTGCCCTTAGGATTTTGGTCCCAGCTCTGGAAAGGGGCAGAAACCTAGCATACCCCCCTAGGTCAACAGCTCCAAGCAGTTTACACAGGACTTCTGCAAGTGGAGCCTTTCAGGAAGGAATAAACCTTTGCAGCCAGTGGGCTGAACTCAGTGGTTTGAATGGTAACCACTCATGACACTGGCCATTAATGCTTCCCACTGACAGTTGGGCTTTTTAAAGAGATTAACAAAGAAACCCAAGGGATGGAGAAACATAAATGAAGTCTGGTGGGATCAGGATATGTGGGGGAGGGGTACACGTGGTCCTCACTGTTTTCCATGTCCCAGCTCATAAGGCACTGATACCTCCTGGCAACAGGAAGCTGATGCCCTAATTCAGGTATAAGTCCTAGCAACTAACTCTTCAGTAGATACAGAAGATGGGGTGCATAGAGAGAGGGGTCACCATTGCACCAGGTGGGATGGCGTTGTGCCAAGGAGGTCAGATTGCCCTTGAAATACAGAAACTTGGGTAATACAGTAAACAGCATGTTTTGTGTGTTATAAACAATGTCCAGGGTAACTGCTAAAAGAAGGCCATCCACCAGAGTTCATAGCCAGTGAAGAATTGGCAAATTGATTATACTGGCCCCATCCCTCTGAGTGAGAGTTCCAAACACACCTTAACTTATGTGGACTTCCTTTGGCCTAATCCAAGTTTTCCCCTGTTGTTGTGCAAACCAGGCTGCCATTCTTAGGGAATTAGAAAAGCTAAGTACCACATGGACACCCTTGTTGAGTAAACAATGGTCAGGGGTCACATCTCAAAGAACATGACATTGAATGAAGATTCCATCCCTCCTATAACCCAGGGTTGGTAAAAAGGGAAAATAGAATATTAAAACAGCAGATTAAATTACAAACAGTTAGAACCACCTTAGCCTGGTGCACTACAGTACTGTCCCAGGCTTTAATACATTTGCATGATCAACCCATAGGGACTATTGCCCCATATGCCAGATGGGGCCCCTGCCTAAGCACCTAATACTGCAAAGGTATAGAAGTCACGAGAGCCAGCCATTGCCCCAAATGTCACCATGGATCAATGTGCTGTGCTGCTGGGAAGACCAAGCTCCATCACATCTGGGAAAGTTGTCATCGATGGAAATTGCAATGTAACATCCTGCTAGAATGGGTAGGTTACTTTTCACCCCTGGGAGAGGGGAAACTATT
Source organism: Ailuropoda melanoleuca (assembly GCF_002007445.2). Lineage (NCBI taxonomy): Eukaryota > Metazoa > Chordata > Mammalia > Carnivora > Ursidae > Ailuropoda > Ailuropoda melanoleuca. Next base: position 115,285,432 of record NC_048218.1, on the reverse strand, counting down.
CAGTCTCCACTGGGATTCTGTCGTCCTGCTGCAAGCCAGACCTGTTGAAATGTACTATACCTTGTGGAACACGTACAACTGAAACACGGTAGAAGGTGTGGCATAACACACCCCCAGTGCATCTTTTCCTGAAGTGCTGCCTTACCCAGCCAACACATATGGTATGCACAACCTGATCAAATGTTAAATTCATTAGCTTCTAAAGAACAGGCCATAAGTATATTTTCTTATAGAAGGGAAAGCCCTTCCCATACAAATTCCTACTAAGTATCTGTGCTTTTGACCTTAGACTTATGCCACTCCTGTGGTCATGGATGAACATCTGATGGAAATGCCTTTCTACAGTGGGTGCATTTGTATGCCTGACAAAGCAATCCAACTGTTGGGTAAATGGGCAGGTAACCCTCTGGAGCTTGTCAGAGTTGCCATAATTTGTGTAGCTCCTCCAGGGAATGGGTTGGAAAGCCCTAAAGCACTACATTCAAGAAGAACAAGCTAGGATTAGTATTCTTAATTTATCTGATATTACCAAACAAACTATATAGTCAGCCCATCAAACTTCTGATCAGAAAGGTCCTGGAAATACCACCATCAGAGTTATGGGTGGCTATGCTCAGATTTGGGATGGCCTTATGGGGCTTACCTTGGGTTACGGGCATCCCCTCTATTGGGAGCAGAAAAATCACTCTAAACAGCATCAACACAATTGTACTAGAAACATGGGATGGATATCACTGGAACTGTGTTGTCATTCTATTATATTAAAGGATGGTGACTGGCTTGGCACCTAGTTGGAATGCCTAGATATTTATTGGGTAGCACCAAATGGAATGCACTGACTTTGTGGCACAAATCTTTGGTCATGTCTTCCACCTGCATTGTTGAGCCATTGCACCCTGGACTTTCCCTGGGTACAGAGAAGAATCCACCCCAAGGTAACAATAGCTACCAATCTCCCTCTCCTAACAGCCAGATGGACACATTCTGTCTTTCACTGATAGAAACATTTGGCTACCGTATTTATTCTCTCCATTAGCCTGGAGGATATTATAACACACATAGAATCCCTTACTAAATCCATCCAACAAGCCTTCAGCAATAGCCAGCAAAACCTATCCTTATGAAACGCTGAAATGTCTCTGATGAAAAAAGATGGCCTCCAAAATAGAATGGCCTTGGACATTATTACTGCCTCTCAAGGTGTCCCATCACCCAAACAGTATGTTCTGTGTTGATACTTGATGAGTCTGCTAATGTATGTGAACCCCCTGAGTGATTCTACTCCCAGTTTAGAGGACTCAATAGATCAGGGGTTTGGACGATGATTTTGGGAATTGTTATCTTAATCTTTTTTCTCTTGAATGTGCCTGTATTGTTGCTGTAGCATCTGGTCCAATGCAGCCAGACAGCTGTCAAAGGAGCCACTTCCATTCTAGTGACACCCCTCGCTGACTGCTCAAGTCACGTTGTGGAAGACGAAGGCATCTGAGATTGTAAGAGCTGATCATGAGGACATTGGCAAAGGTCATCAAGAGGACATGACCCCAGTTGAATAGTAAACTGGACCCCAACTCTGGAGCCTCCTTACCCCTTTCCCTGTTCTTGGAATGTAGGTCCCACTTGCCTTTCCTACTCCCAGAGGTTGCCCCAAGGACATAGCCTTCAGATAATGATATGGTGTTGGGGACATCTGCGTGGTACATATAATTGAACCCAGTTAAGGCCTTTTTATACAATTTTACAATTTTTGTGGGCGAGTGTGCGGTCCACTTGTCTTGGTGTCACACAAGACAGGCCTTGTATGTAAGTCCCCTTGCTTATTACAACTGCCACCTACTAATGTGGGGTGGCCTGCCTCTTTCTTCAGTCTCTCCCTGCCCTCTGTGTATGGGAGCCAGTTTCCAATCTCACCCAGGAAGCTTCCAAGGAGGTTGCCAACCAACAGAGCCTGAGGTAGTTAGATGAGCATTTTAAATGAGAGCTTACTTCTCTCCTGAAGGATTCTGGTGGTATGTTTCTCTTGTCATTACCCATATTGTTTGCATTTGAGATTTTTCTGCCCAGAAATCTATTTTTTTAATTCTAATTTTATCTCTTTGAAATGTAGAACCATTCCTCATTAGATCAGCATCTAACACATTTTTTGTTTTCTATTTGAAGAAGCCTTCTTGATGGGAAAGCAATAATAGAGTAATTTGCTGCAGAGCAGAGCTGGGTTTGACTCCTATAGGGTTTGCCACTTACCTAGTTGCTTGTCTCTGGGCATTTACTTGAGTTCCTCAAAGTCTTATTTTCCTCATCTCCAAAGTGCAAGTAATATGGCTGTGAGCATGAGAGAACTTTGGTATAAACACATTTCTAGTTTTTGATATAAAATATACTTGGCCTGGTGATCCCCATTTCCAAGATGTATTTCTTATCTGTGGCTCTTTAAGCAAAGCACTTCCCAGGATGCAATGGTTTTCAGGTGAATAAATGGAGGGATTTGTGATCTTAACTGTTATACAGGCTCCTCTTGTTTCTCTTAATGGCCAGAGCTTCCTTATTTACATTATCTTGCAATCCACATTTCTTTCTCTGGTCACAGTCTTTCAGATTTTTTTGCCTGATTTTCCCTTCTTCACATCTGTAACCTAACTTAGGATCCCTGGACTTAATACCTGACAGGTATGCAGCCTGCAGGTCCAGTGCCCACCCATCCCTGCCACCACTTGGTTTGGCGTGTCCTATCTGGAGTGCAGCAAGTGTACAATAATTTCAACTGCTTTTATTATAAGTGTTTTCTGTAGATACTACCTAGAGTGCTTCACTTCGCTCCATAACTATTTCCATCTTCTTCCCTTCTATTACCAGGCTGCTTGGCACTAGAAAACATGTCCTGTAAATGAGCAGTAATTTAATAGAAGGTCATATCTAATAATTGTAGGACCTTAAAGAATGTGTTTGTGTTTCAATCATCTTCTTATTGGATTTTCAAAAGTCCAATTCACTGTCATGCTCCTCAAACATTTATCCTTGCTTCAATTACATTGTGTGTGTGTGTGTGTGTGTGTGTGTGTGTGTATATATATATATATATATGTCAAAGATTTGCATTTTTAATTTTTCCAGTTTTTTTATTTGAAAAACTTATCATTTTCACCCACATTTTTATCTCTCCCCTTTATCAGACATTGCAATGTCTCCTTAATCTGTGTTTTCCAGGCATCATTAGCTCTATCCCAATGAAAACCACTGTTATGTCATGACTCTGTGACTTTTCTATTATCTACAATATTCCACCACACTTGTCATACCCCAAGAGGAAGCTTATATTTTTCTTTAATGACCAGCTAAATATCATCACTCTATATAGTCCTTCCCAATGCTCACTACCATATCTGAATATTCTTTTGTGTTCTAGTAATATGCTTCTCATATCTCAATTATTACACTTAATCTATTTATTCTTCTATGGTAAAGTTTGAAAAATATACATAAATATAAAATCTAATAAGGTACTGAGAATCATGCATTAAGATGGAGTTGGCTATATTTTCAGATTTACTGCTATCAAGTCTTTCTTACAAAGCAATTAATGTCTAAACTAATGGCTTTCAAACTTTACCATCATGTTTGAATCCCACTCAAGTGATAATAAATACATATTGAAGGGAATTGAACATTCAATTTGCCTTAAATATTCATGTTCCCATGCAAAGATTTGAAGTACAGACTATTAGCTCAATAATTTTCAACCTATTTGGTTGATAATTGAGTGAGCAGACACTCTGTTATAGCTAAAATGTCCTCATTTTGGTAACCTGGTCTGTGTAGTCACTGTTTTTGACAAGTCATAAGCTACCTGTGACCTGGAATGAAGTAGCCACCACCTACATTAGACATCATCAGTAAGGGAAGTGGCTTATTGCTCAGAAAGCCCTGCTCCATTTTTGATGTGTGACTGCTGACAAGTTTTAAGTCTCATCTCTCCCTGCTTCCCTTCTGCCTTACATCTGAGCAGGTCTATGAAAGTCTGAGTGATTCTAACTTTGGTGCCAACAGGAATTTTACACAAAATGCACATGAAAACACTTCCCTGGCCTTATCCCCTAATCAAGATAAAAATCCCAACACAGTCTCTTGCCCTTTCTTGCCCCTGTTTTTTCAGTCCCTTCTCAGGCCAGCTTGGGAGCCTGATGTGCTCTCCCTCAAAATCCTCATTATGTAAGTAGTAAGGTGTTGCTGTTGTTGCTGCTGCTGCTGCTGTTGTTGTTGTTGCTTAATTCCCTCTTGGTTTGCGTGTGTGCTGTCATCAGTCTCAACATCTGAACCAAATTTTGGGCAGGAGTCTCTTCTATTTCTGTGTAGTAGTTGCAGCATTTATAAACATTTTAAAAAGCTGATCATGACAATTAAAAGAAAAGTTCTTAGAATGATGTTCTAACACTTGTTACATGCACAATGTTTTGGAAGGCATTGAAAACAGCATATATTTTCAGGGGAGGTTTGGATAAAGACCTAAAAAAAACCCTGATATAATTCAAAAATAATTTATAGTAATGGCAATGATTGGTTCCACTAATTGAAAGAAAAGTTAAATAACCAGGAACCACATGGACCTTGATAATATGTTTGCAATATTGGGCTTTAGATCTCAGATGATTCTATGCATATTGCCTTTTCCCCTTGGTTTACCCAGAATTTGATGTCTTTGATTTGCTATCCAGAGATGACAGTCAAGTTTCTTCAGATTGCAGCAAATCTCTGTGTTATATAGAAATAAGACCATGGACTCAAGCATGACTACCACAAATAAGACTGTTCTGAAGCCCCATCTGCATCAGATGCATTCTTTGCTACTGCAGAGGAAATCATTCTGATGTCCCAAAGAAACAAAAGCGCTGGTGGATTTCGGCTCATATAACCTGAGAGAAAGAAGTTTCTCTCTTGGCTACAGTTACAGAAACCTGAAGAGAGAGTCTAATTAACCTTCATCAGTTCACATTCTCTCTCCATGGACCAATCACTGCAGTAAGTTACCAAGACTGGCCCATCTGTGGTCAGCTGTACTGTGGCCAGGGATGCTATGAATTCATCCATCAGGTGAGAGCTGGAGCAAGGAGAGCAATGTCAGAGGTAGGAAGCCCAAATGTGGGCTCTGTGAGAGCCACGGTGTGACTGATCCCTACCACAATTCAGGGCACCACTCTCATAAAATCCATTCATTCTTCTAAAACAAAATAGATAGTAGTTTTCTCATTAAAATAAGGAAACTAGGACTCAGAGGGATTTAAAGAATTTCCCCTTCATGGTTAATAACTACTGGAGCAAAAATTTATTTCCAGGCTTTTATGATTCCAAGATTATAATTATCCTGATATAGAATGTCCACAATGCCTTTTAGGAATCAACTATCTGTCCAAGGAATGAACAAATCTCCCATCCCAGCTAATGTATGAGATAAACTACATGGTAGAACAAGAATATATTTGTCCACAATTTCAACTGTGGATCACAGTGTTGCAAATACAAAAATATAAAATTTTATTCTTTTTTTTTAAACTTGATTCTTCATATACCTTTTTCTGCTTGTCTCTTAGTTCCTGATCTACAATTAATTTATTAAAAAACATATTAGGAGTCACATATTTAAAAATAATTATCCTTTCTAATGCATATGCTTTTAAGAGTTAAAATTATCATTTAATTCATTGAGTTTGACCTACACAAAAGATAAGTTGACTTACACAAAATCGCTGATACACCCTAATTCTCTAAAATGGGACAAAGTAGGATATGAGAAAGAATTACTCTGACATTTAGAAATAATGAGACCGTGGATGAGTCATTTTTTACTAAAGTGAAGTGTGTGTGTGTGTGTGTGTGTGTGTGTAGTTGTAAAGAAAGACAAAAGCAAGTGAACGGTAAATGTAATTAAAATAGAAGTGAAAACCATTACAGAAGGCAAAAAGAATCTGTTTTTCTTGTTTTTGCTCCATGTCTTTTTAAAAGTTATCAATATTCTTTCTCACAAAGAAATGTTAAGGACCTTTCAATTTCCAAGACAGTTATTCTCTATACTTTCCCTTCATTAGTATTCTAGTGATTCATGAGCCATGCAGAGCTGACGAATGCTTTTGCTGAACTTTGGTAGTCAGACGTGCCTTGTTTAGTAGAATTCATGTTGTATGATTTGAATATTGCCACCTTCCTCTACTAACACCTGTGACTGCGACTATGGGGCCTGTCTTGGTAGATATAGTGAATGATTTTAATGTTTTGTCCTGAATATTGTTTTGTAAATAAAATCGGTTTTAATGTATATAACTTTAGATAAAACTGAAATTAATGACTGCTAATTTGAATGGAAGTGTTTTGCTTAAGTCATTATAATAGTAAAACAAGGGGACTTCAGATGATTTATTTACTGAAATATAACAGACATACATTAAAGTGCACATATTTAAAGTGTATGAGTTTGCTAATTTTTTTTTTTAATTTCATTTATTTACTAGAAAGAGAGCACAAGCAGTGGGAGGGGCAGAGGCAAAGAGAGAAGCAGGCTCACTGCTGAGCAGGGAGCCCCATGTGGGGATCAATCCTAGGACCCTGGGATCATGACCTCAGCTGAAGGCAGATGCTTAACCAAATGAGCCACTGAGGTGCCCCAAGTTTATCAATTTTGATGTACATAGACATCCATGAAACCATGAGCACAATGAAAAGAATGAACATATACATTATCTCAAAACATTTCTCATGTACCTTAGAAATAACTCTAGTTCCCCCATTCCATCTATTTTTAATTATTCATTCATTCATATTTATTTATTTATTTATTTATTTATTTATTTATTTATATTTATTTTTTTTAAGGGGGGACAGGTGTAGAGGGAGAGGGAGAGAGAGAATCATAAGCAGGCTCCATGCTCAGCATGGAGCCCAAAGCAGGGCTGGATCTCATGACCCTGTGGTCATGACCTGAGCCAAAATCAAGAATCAGATGCTTAACCAACTGAGTCACCCTGGCACTTCTCCTCCATACCATTTATTGAAAAGTGTATCATTTTTCCAGTGAGTTACTTTTGTACCACTGATGAAAATCAGTTTTATATGTATATGTGTATGCATTGATTTTAGGACTTTCTTTTCTGTTCTATTTATCTCTTTCTCTACCTTTATGCTAATACTACCCTTACTTGATATATGACGTTCCTTTTAAGTTTTTTTATTATGGTGAATTACCTTAGTTTATATAATGTTAAACCAACACTATCATCTTGGAATAAACCTCCAGGTCTGTTCTTCCTTCTCAAGATTGCTTTGGCCATCTAGGAAACACGCTACAATTTTCAGTATGACATACTTTCATTATTATTCACTTAAAGTGTCTCATAATTTCCCTTTTATTCTTTAATTTATAGATTATTCGTAAATGTTTTATGTTGCATCCAAATATTTAAGTAATTTTCTTAGATATTTTTATTAGCAACTTCAATGTGATTCCATTATTATCATAGAACATACATTGTGTGACTTGAATCCTTTATTTATGTATGTATGCATTTATTTATTTTTAACTTGACTACTTTTATTTATTTATTTATTTTATTTTATTTTATTTTATTATATTATGTTAATCACCATACAGTACATCCCCAGATTCCGATGTTAACTTGACTACTTTTAAATCACAATGCCAGGATCACGCCCTGAGCCGAAGGCAGACGCTTAACCGCTGTGCCACCCAGGCGCCCCTCTATTTATTTTCTGATGCCCTTCACAGATAATCTATTCCAGTGCAAATGCTATTTCCTCGAAAAGCCTTCCTAGAGGCATTTGAAGATTGGTTTTGTTTGTTCTTTTTCTTTTTTCCTTTTTTTAAATAATTTTTTATTATGTTATTTTTTTTAAAATAATTTTTTATTATGTTATCTTAGTCACCATACAGTATATCCCTAGTTTTTGATGTAATGTTCCATGATTCATTATTTGCATATAACACCCAGTGCACCATGCAATATGTGCCCTCCTTAATACCTATCACCAGCCTATCCCATTCCCCCACCTCCCTTCCTTCTGAAGCCCTCAGTTTGTTTCCCAGAGTCCATAGTCTCTCATATTCTTTTCCTTGTGTTTTTGGTTGTTGTTATTGTTTTGTTCTTGGTTTTTTTTTTTTTTTTTTCAGGTGGGAGGTCAAATACAGTTCCTTGTTCTCAATCTTTGCAGGAAGTGGAAGTCTTGTAGGGTTTTAAAACAAATAATAAGAAAATACAGCCTGAACAATGTTTAATGTGTATAAAATCTTCAGAATATACAAACTTTTGAAATTAATCATTGTTTCCTTTTAAATAAAATGTGGGATTCTGGAAGATCCTATAAGAGTACCCAAATTATACAGCCTTCTTTCTGGGAATAAAAGGAAATATAAAAATATTTTATTTCATTGCCACTGTGTTTATTACTCCCAGATAAATGCTGGTTTAGAAAGCTGTTGTTTTCTTTATCATGCAGTGAAACATTTGAGGTTTACTACTATTTTAGATTCCAGTTAGAGAATCTGATCATTACCTAATGTGGTCATTTCACTGCTGGGTGGAAGCATTTCAGTGAGCATGATAGCCTGCAGCAGGAGTATATGTGTTTCTGTCTGTGTGGACAACATCTTTAAATTTAAGGTTTGGCAATATTCAAGAGAAAATGTCAAGGAAGCAGCAAAACCAAGGACAGAACCGTGCGTGGATTTTGAATCTCTAGATGTGGGGAGGGCTGTGCTTGAAGGCTTTGATGAGTTATCTGTTAGAACTTTGGTTCAACAAAGCAGTAAGCAAGTTAAAATTACCCAAACTGTAGTTAAATAATACAGTCATAAGATACTTTTAGAACCCCAGACAAATTGGTATTGGCAAATATGATGCATTGTTATCCAATATCTTTTAATCTCTTGAAATGAGATCTTCTTTCAAAGTGGTCACAATCTACTTCATTTAAGAACATACCAATGATATCATCTTATGTACACTTTATTCATTGTGATGCGTCCACCTACCATGGGGTTTATAAATTGTTCCATTCTTTCCATTTTTCTCAGCTGGAAAGTGGGCATTATAACTGCCTCCTCACTGGGCTGTTTGAGGGTGTCGTGACATGGAAAGTCACAGCAGTATCCAATCAATGCACCTTTCCAGCTCATTCCTGGAAAACATAATCACTCCAGCTCAGCCGTGAGCTTGGTCTCTTTCAGTTAGCTAAAGCAAAAGCTAGTTTCTCTGATTTAAATTCCAGGCACAACATTTAGATACTGCCAAGTATAAAATAATCTTAAAAAAAAAAAAAAAGAACGAACGAACGAAAGAGAAGCACCATAAATACTGGGAAAAGATTGGTTGTTGCCATCATGGAAAGCAGAAAATAAGCACCCTATATAGTTCATAAACAAAAGCTAACATCCAAGGTCTTGAGTATTTCAGGATTTGATTTGTGTATACCTGGTGCCACAATTCAGAAGAATATGGACACTGCCACTCCTGTTTTCATTATTCTTTGCTTCTTGGTCTTGTCACTGCCTCCTGTTTTATAAATACAAGCAAAGAAAGGCTGCTGAAACATTAATTGTTTTTGTTCCAAGATGACAAATTAAAAGAAAGGATATTTTTTATTAATGTATGTAGGCTATAAGGTCCTTACTCTTTAATTTTGAATGTTCAAAGATAGTTATCTTTTATCATGTCTTATGATTATGCTGATACAAAGGTATTTTAGCAGCTAGTTTTTATGTACATTTAAGAAATTTCCATAAAAAAATAAAAATTAACTAAAAGCTCCTATTATTTGCATTTTCCCATTCTAAGCCTCTTTTCAATGCATATAAATATTTCATATAACCCTATTATTACTTAGCAACTCAATGTTAGCATTGTCCACCAGGAAAAATTTAAAAACATAGCATTTTTTTTATTTTTACTTTGCTCCAGTGTAGGGGAATTTGAACAACAATTATTCACTGCTTTCAAAAGCACTTGTCATAAAAATCTTGAACATTTTTTTTTCCTTTGGTCAAACCTTTTTTTTTCCTTTCCTTTTAAACATATCATTCGCTATTACGAGAAACAATAGGTACATAAATTTGGATCGATCATGCTGTTTATTGAAAACTTGCCCTCCAGAAAATGTAACTCAATTTACACTGACAACAAAGTGTTTATTCATTTTTTTAACAGCAATGTTTAAATACTTCAGGTTAAGACTATCAACATTAGATTACATCTATTTTCTTTATTTTTACTAATATAATAGATTCATGTTGGAACATTCATGTTATTTAGTGTTATTGAGAGATAAATTTTTATTTTTACTTCTTAAATTGTTTCCTTTTAGCTATCAAAATTTATTTTATAGCAAGACACATTAAAAATAAATAAATACAAACAAAACTCTGCTAGTAATCACATCTCCAAAAGATAGAAATATAATAAATATAGAGTGATACTATAATGAATACAGTACTATAATAAGTACAATGTACACACACATAAATAGATTTACATGCAGACACACATATTTGTTATTCCATGATATGGGTGTACTATTTCCAATGTGATAATACATTCTGGACATCGATTGCCGTCAGTGCATATCCTCACTCAATACTAGTCAATGACTGTAGAGTATTCCATTTTATGGAAAGTCTTCAATTGCTTTGCTATTCCTTCATCATTTAATATTAAGTTGTACAAATTTTGAGTAGTATAAACTATGTTTCCATGAAAGTTAATATCTGTACATGTTTTCATATATTCTTGAGAATTCCTTAGGATAAATTCTTAAGTATGAAACTGCTAAATGATGGTAAATTTTGCCAGGAAAAAAAAAATACTCCTTCTGTTTAAATACCTGTCATCACAGGGGCACAATATTTGTAAGACATGCCCTAAGAAAACTTCACAGTGACATGTTATTTGAAAAATAATAGGCAGAAAAATAAATGGAGGAGAAATCCTTGCCCTTGCCTCCAAGATTTGTATGAAGTAGAAGCAGACCCATCTATTTAGTCTGACATGTATTAGTCAGCTCAAGCTGCCATAACAAAATATCATAAGTCGGGTGACTTAAATAATGGAAACTTATTTTCTCACCAAGATCAGGGTCCACAAGGTTCAGGTCTGGTGAGAGCTTCCTTCCTGGTTTGCAGACAGCTGTATTTTTGCTCTGACCCCACATGGCAGAGAGAGAGAGATAGAGAGGGGAGAGCAAGTTAATTACCTACTAAAGATGCTATCTAATCTCCAGATACAGTTACATAGAAGGTAAGAGTTTCAGTATATGAATTTGGGGTGGGGGGTGGGACATGATTCATCTATAAAATATGATGCATATCTGTTAAGTTGAATTTCTTTGAGGTCTTAATGAGTCGTCCATGGCACAGAGAGGTCAAGGACATTAAAATCTTGCTCTTATCACTTTCTGTATAGAGGGCATGATCAATTATAATGTCTCTCTACAACTTAATTGTGTTTTTTAAAAATTATATTAAAACACCTACATTATTAGAAGCTGGGATGATGGTGGAGTAAGAAGGCCCTAAGTTCAACTCGTCCCATGGATAAAACTAGAAAACACTCACATCAGTGTAAATAACCCAGAAAATGTCCCAAAGACTGGCAGAGCAAACTCCACAAAAAAGGGTGGAGAAGAGGTCATATTGAAAAGAGTAGAAAGAATAGGAAGGGCAGAGATGTTGTTAGGAGCTAAAAGGGCCCCAACCATCCTTGGTCAGGAAGCAGTCACAGGTGAGTGAAACACACTCCCATACCAGGTAGCCTGCACAGAGAAGACAAATCCCCATAACATTTGGCTTTGAAAACTAGAGGGGCTGAATTTCATGAGTCCTTATAACCAGCAGGACTTAAAGCCTGGGATTTTAGAAATCAGCAGGCTTGGCTCTGGGACAGCCCAAGAGTGATGGAAGCTGAGTCTCCATCCTTAAAGATATAGCACTATAAATAGCTCTCAGAGATACAGCATAGAATCAGCAGTTTGAAAAACACCTGGGGCATGCAGGAGGGAGTGATTTATTAATTTCAGAGCATGTCCAGGAGGTACAGAGATCTCTGGGAGACTCCTCCAGGAACGAAGGAGCTGGTGGGGGCCATTTTTCTTCCCAACTGCCAAGCATAAACACATGGCCACCTATGAGAATCAGCACAGCGCCGCCATTCACTACCTAACTTGCTTATTCCAAGCCTTGCCCACTTGCACAGTTGTGGATCTGTCCTTTTCAGTCAAGCTTGCCTCAATCCTAATGTTGCAGGTCCCCTTCCAGAGAAGACCCACACAAACTTTGTCATCACCATGTTTTCCAACTCAAGCTTTTTGTGGGGCCTTGGTCCTGGTGTTGGCACCTGTGGTGGGCCCTGTGGAAGAGCAAGTCTCATCTTGTTGAAACTGTGCGCTCTAACCATGTGCACTTTGGGGATCCACCCTGGTCATCCCAGTCCCAGTGGTGATGGCAGGTCTCATTTCACAGCAGACATAGGCAAGCACTTTGATAATACTGCTCACCCCATACCAGCCTGCACAGTCCTGCTGGCAGCAGCACATACCCTCTTATCAATGCACAAACATTGTAGGCACTGTGTGCCCCACCCCCTGCAATACACTCCTGACCAGACAGAGCCCACTCAACCTACTGCCACAAGCCAGGAAGTGTGCAAGCATCCCCAACAAGGGCCAGCACCACTCCAAGTGACTCCTGCTCCAGAGAACAGAGAAGACAACCACACACATCAATCAGACAACAGTCCCAGAAATGGACCGGGGGCAGAAAATTGATTTGATTGCAGGCCTTGTCCACCAATGGAAGCTTCTCAGGGGATAACACAGGGAAAGCACCCTGCAGTCTGGTGCTACTGCGTCTCTGGCAAATGCCTGGCCTGGCTCAACTCAAGACCAGAGCAGCCCCAGATGGGTCCACTAACACCACAGGGACCAAACACTGCCCACAAAAGGCAAAGAGAGCCACTGCAGACAACTAGACTGAAGGAAAAGGTAGCCAAGACAATAGTAGGGCACACATAACACTCATTGGAGACACTCCCTGAAGACCCAGGTCCTAAGGTACAGGGAACACTGCACTGCAGGACACTACAGGACCTTTTCTTCATAAAGCCATTACTTTCAAGAGCATCTGACATAGCTTCCCTCACACACAGAAGCAGATGCAGAGATTTAGACAAAATGAGGAGACAAAGGAATATGTCCCAAGTGAAAGAACAGGACAACACCACAGCAAGAGACCTAGGGGAAATGTATATAAGTAATATGCCTGATAGATATTTAAAGTAATGATCATAAAGATACTCACTGGACTTGGGAAAAGAGTGGAGGACATCAGAGAGACCTTTAGCAAAGAGATAAAATGAACCAATGAGAAATAAAGAATACGATAAATGAAATAAAAAATGCACTAGATGGAATAAATAGAAGACCAGAGGAACAAAGTTATGGAAAGTATTCCAACTGAGCAGATGAGAAAGAAAAAATATATGTAAAATGAGAATATACCTAGGGAACTCAATGACCTCATCAAGTGTAATAACATTCATATTATAGGGATCCCAGGGGAAGAAGAGAAAGAGGGCAGAAAAGTTATTTGAAGAAATAATAGCTTAAAACTTCCCAAATCTGGGGAAGGAAACATATATTAAGATCCAGAAGGTACAAAGATGCCCTAAAAAAAAAATCAACGCAAGATGATCCACACCAAAACACATAGTAATTAAAATGTGAAATTAATGATAAAGAGAAAATATTAAAAGCAGTAAGAGAAAAAAAGACAGTTACAAGGGAAACCCCAAAAGGTTAACAATGGATTTTCAGCAGAAACTTTGCAAGCATGATATATTCAAAGCATTGAAAGGGGGAAAAATTTTGCCTCCAAGAATACTCTATCCGGCAAGGCTATGATTTAGAATAGAAGTTGAGAGAAAGAGTTTCCATGACAAACAAAAGTTGAAAAAGTTCATGACCACTAAACCAGTCCTATAAGAAATATTAAAAGATACTCTGAGCGGAAAGAGAAGACCATTAGTAAGAATAAGAAAAGCAGGTAGCACGAGAGCAGTAAAAATAAGTATATAAAGTAAGTATCAGTCAAGGAGTTCACAAAATAAAAGGATGTAAAATAGGACACCACATACCTAAAATGTGAGGGGGGATGGAAGGAAAGGATTAAAAATGAGCTCAAACTTAAGCAACCATCAAGTTAATATGGACTGCTATATCCAGAAGATGTTATACACACACTGAATGGTAACCATAAATCAAAACTAGTAATAGATACACAAAAAATAGAGAGAAAGGAATGTAAACATGTCACTAAGGAAAGCCAGCAAACTGTGAATGAAGAGAGCAAGAGGAGAAAGGAACAAAGAAGAATTGCAAAACCACCATAAAACAGGTAACAAAATAGAATTAAAATATACATATTAACATTACTTTGAATGTAAATGGACTAAATGCTCCAAACGAAAGACATAGGGTAACAGAGTAGATTTAAAAAAAAAAAATCCACCTGTATGCTGCCTAGGTCATTTCAGACCTAAAAACACCTGCAGAATGGAAGTGAGAGGAAAGATAAAAATCTATCATGCAAATGGATGTCAAAAGAAAGCCAGGATAGCAATACTTATATCAGAAAAAATAGACTTTAAAACAAAGATTGTACTGAAACAAAGAAGGACCATATATAATAATAAAGGGGAGAAGCCAGCAAGATGACATAAGGATTATAAACATTTATGGCTCCAACATGTGAGCACACAAATAGATAAAACCATTAATAGTAAAAATAAAAGGAGAAATTGATAGTAATACAATAATAGAGAACTTTTAACACCCCACTTACCTCAATGGATGGATCATCCAAACAGAAAATCAACAAGGGAGTGATGGCTTTCAATGACACACTGGAACAGATGGATTTAACAGATATATTCAGAACATTCCACCCTAAAACAGCAGAATACACATTCTTTTCAAATGCACATGGAACATTCTCCAGAACTGATTATATATTAGGCCACAAAAAAATCTCAACAAATTAAAAAAGATTGAAATCATAACATGCATCTTTTCTGACTATAATGCTATGAAACTAGAAATCAACTGCAAAAAAATCTGGAAAAAGCACAAATATGTGGAGCTTAAATAACATGCTACTAAACAATGAACAGGTCAACGAAGAAATCAAAGAAGAAATTACATGGAAACAAGTGAAAATTAAACACAGCTGTCCAAAATCTTTGATGAACATGCATGCAAAAATCCTCAATAAAATATTAGCTAACCAAATCCAACAATACATTTAAAAAATAATTCCCTAGAATCAAGTGGGATTTTTTCAATGGTTGCAATGGTTGTTCAATAGTCTCAAATCAACCCATGTGATACATCACATCAGTAAGAGAAATAAAAACTATATGATCATTTCAATAGACACAGGAAAAACTTTTGACAAAGTATAGCATTCATTCATGATATAAACCCTCAACAAAGTAGGTTTAGAGGGAGCATACCTCAACACAATAAAGGCCTTATATGAAAAACCCACAGCCAACATAATACTAAGATCAGGAATAAGACAAAGATGTTTATTCTCACCACTTTTTTAAAAAAAGATTTTTTTTTCATGCTTTAATTTTATTTGAAGAGAGAGAGAGTGTGCACACAAGTAGAGGGAGGGGCAGAGAGAGGGAAGGAGGATATGAATCAGACTCCATGCTGAGTATGGAGACCTATGCGGGGCTCCATCCCATGACTGTGAGATCATGACCTGAACCAAAACCAAGAGTTGAATGCCTAACCAACTGAGTCACCCAGGTGCTCTTCACTCTCACTACTTTGATTCAAGATAATACTGAAGCCCTAGCCACAGCAATCAGACAAGGAAAAGAAATAAAAGGCATCCACATTGGAAGAAGTCAACCTCGCACTATTTGCTGATGACATGATACGATATATATATATATATATATATATATATATATATATCCTAAAATACTCCACCAAATAACTACTAGAACTGACAAATAAGTTCAATTAAATCTCAAGTTAAAAAATTAGTGTACAGAAATCTGTTGCATATCTATACACTAATTATGAAGCAAAGGGAAATTAAGAAAGGAAACTCACTTATTATTGCCCCCAAAATAATAAATAACTAGGAATAAACATAACCAAAAAGATGAAAGACTTGTACTCTGAAAACTATAAACCATTGAAAAAGAAATTGAAACTGACACAAAGACATGGAAAGACATTCCATACTCATGCATTGAAAGAACTAATATTGTTAAAATGTCTATACTACCCAAAGCAATCTACACATTTAATGCAATCCCTATCAAAATATCAATAGCATTTTTGACAGAGCTAGAACAAAAAAATCCTAAAATTTTCATGGAACCACAAAAGACCCCTGACTAGCCAAAGTAATCTTGAAAAAGAAAAACAAAACTGGAGGATTTTCCAGTTCCAGACTGGAGGTATATTCCAGTCTTCAAGTTATGTTACAAAGCTGTTGTTCTCAAAACAGTATCGTACTAGATCAATGGAACAGAATTGAAAACCCAGAAATAAACCTAAAATCATATGTTCCAGTAATCTTTGACAAAGCAGAAAAGAATATCCAGTGGGAAAAAATACAATATCTTCAAGAAATGGTGTTGAGAAAACTGGAAGCAACACGTAGTAGAATGAAACTAGACCACTTTCTTACATACACAAAAATAAAATCAAAATGGATTAATAGCCTAAATGCGAGATCTGAGACCATGAAAATCCAAGAAGAGAGTATAGGTAGTAATTTCTTTGACATCAGCCATAGCAACATCTTTTTAGATATGTCTCAGGAGGCAGGGGAAACAAAAGCAAATGTAAACTTTTGGGACTTAAAATAAAAAGCTCTGCACAGCAAAGGAAATAATCAACAAAATGAAAAAGCAACCTACCGAATGGGAGACAACATTTGCAAATGACATATCTGATAAAGGGTGAGCATACAAAATAAGGAAAAAAAACAAACTAATACAACTCAACACCCAAAAGACAAATAATCCAATTAAAAATGGGCAGAAGATATGAACAGACACATCGCCAAAGAAGACACGAAGATGGCTGTCAGACACATGAAAAGAGGTTCAGCATTGCTCATTATAGGGAGACGAAAATCAAATCCGCAATGTGATATTATCTCACACCTCTCAGAATGCCTAAAATCAAAAATTCAAGAAACAGGGGCACCTGGGTGGCTCAGTAGGTGAAACGTCTGCCTTCGGCTCAGGTCATGATCCCAGGGTCTGGGATCGAGTCCCACTTCAGGCTACTTGCTCAACAATGAGCCTGCTTCTCCCTCTACCTGCCACTCCCCCACTTGTGTGCTCTCTCCCTCTCTGTCAAGTAAAAAAATAAATAAAATCTTTTTTAAAAAAGTTAATAATGAGATATTTACTATGCATCAGGCAGCATTCTCATTGTTTAACATGTATTATTATTTTCCAGTAATCTTCACTTTGGTGGCATCTTTTATCATCTTCATGGATAATTGTGGGCACAGAATGATTAAATAATATGCCAATATTTACTCAACTAATGAATGTGGAGCCAGGATTCAAATCAAGACAATTAACCATACATTACGAGGTATATTAATAAACTTATCCCCTAAAGAAGAAAGGAAGGATGTATAATGGAAGGAAGGAAGGAAAGGGAGGGAAAGAGGGAGGGGAGGGGAGGGGGTGAAGGATGAAGAAATAAGCAACTTTCAACAAACGTAAGTAATTAGATATAAAGCATATATATGGGGAAAAATCTAATAGGGCTTGTAACACAATCCATGGACATTCATTTTTACCTTATGATATGACAATTGAAAATGATGCTAAATGCAAACTGTTTAAAATGTGGAGAGTCTAAAATTACTAATACCACCCACACATATAACTCTTCAGATTTTTCAGTTTAACATCTAGGAGTCAGGAATCAAAAGTACAAGAGAAACATTTCACTGTTACCAGGCACCTCTATTTTTGAGAAGTCAAATAAATAAGCTATAATACTCCTCTCTCGGAACAGAGGATATGCATTTAACACACACACACACACACACACACACAC
Organism: Ailuropoda melanoleuca; assembly: GCF_002007445.2. Lineage (NCBI taxonomy): Eukaryota > Metazoa > Chordata > Mammalia > Carnivora > Ursidae > Ailuropoda > Ailuropoda melanoleuca. The sequence continues at coordinate 115,267,276 of NC_048218.1, read as the reverse complement.
ACACACACACTTTTAATGGTCTAGTCATATAATTTAGCAAGGGAGCCAATCACTTTTCAAGCCTAATAAGAACAACTTAAGTCCTACTTATTTATGTGTTATATAAAGTTATAAAACATCTAAATCAAAATCTCGCTGGTGAGCGCAGAATGCTTGACATGTAATTGGTATGTGCAAGTGAGATTAGGCCACCTACAAATTAAAGCTAAGCCAGAGTAAATTTTCCCTCATCATTGCAGCTGGCAACACACCTGGCATAAGATGGCAAAATTACTCATATCGCATGACAGGTATTATAGGTCCCATGAGATAGTATTTATAATTATTTTTTCTAAGTGTTGAACAGGAGGAAAACAACTTCCCAAAACAACTGATGCATATGCGAACAATACCTGCAATAGAAAGTGTTCAGCAACTAAATGCTGAGCATTTAATGTTTTTGTTTCTTTGCCAACATACTGTGTTTGCCCATGTCCGTGCAGTTCTATTTCAAAATGACCGAAGTTCCAGACACACAGTAGAGGAGGCTCACTGAGGGACAGCCTGACTCCCCACCTAGACAGGTCATGGGAGAGTAACTCAGCCTCTCTGTGGCTTAGCTACCTCCTTTTATTGCTAAAGAAAAATAATGTATCTTTATGTATTATTAAAAGAACCAAAAAGTTATACACGGAATGCACAGAGCTTGGGACATCAGAAAAACTCAATAATAGTGGGCTTTAATAATTATTAAAATTATTGATATTATTATATCAACCCTTAAAAGACAAAATTTTATACACATCCTACGTGAATCAGTAAGGCATTACTCAAAATTCTTAAAGTGGTACTTTTAGAAAGCAAGGGAGCCAATCACCGTTAGAAAAACATTTAGAAAAGCATACTTTCACTATAACTAAAGAGCTTGTCTTTCAAACCCACCTTCAAAAAATATAGATATTGTTTATAGGACCAAATGGATAAGTACAAAAATAGAAGTATTTTGTTACACATTTATTTTTTTTTCCGGTTATAGGCAGTGGTATATATACTGTTGAAATCTAGGTTTTGGGATGACTTGAAGCCTGACTCTAATTCAGAGCTTAGTCAGACCAAATTACAATATAGCAATTTTTAATAAAGTGGACATGCTACTATTCTGTTGGGATTATAATGAAAACATAAGTATTTGTATGTATCTAAGGTGATATGTCACTCCTTTGTTTGTTCCTTCCAACCACTTAAACTTTAACAACTAACTCTGCCATTCCTTTGACACTTCAAATGGGTAGTAAGGAGGGCACGTATTACATGGTGCACTGGGTGTTATACGCAACTAATGAATCATTGAACTTTACATCAAAAACCAGGGATGTACTGTATGGTGATTAACATAATATAATAAAATATTATTATAATAAAATAATAATAATAATAATTGTTAAAAAAAAAACAAATAGTAGTTCAAAAAACTGAAAAGAGCCAGAAACCAGCCCTGGTGCCACTTTTAAAGTCCCCAACTGAAACCAAAATGCTCCTATGATCTGTATTTTATTTTATTTTATTTTAATGGCTGAAGAAAATCAAAGCATGATAGGCTCAATTTAATTCAGTCTGAAAAAATGTGGCTCCCAACTTGTGACTCCTTTAAGAATTGCTAAGTAGTTTCTTTTCACCAAATGACTTTATTTTGAAGAAAGTTCTATCAGTAAAAATTCTCATAGGAAATAATGCTATTAACAATATTTACAATGGAGGCTTAGCTCAGAAGGACAATTTGATTAGAAAGAAAAACGGGGCTCAATCCCATGACCATGAGATTATGACCTGAGCTGAAATCAAGAGTCGGATGCTTAACTGACTGAACCACTCAGGCATCCTAAGGTCAAGCAGCTACTAATCATTCCTTAATGAAGTCCACGTATTCTTCATTTCCTACCTCCTTTGCTATCTTGTATTTGTGTGAGACCATCTATATGATTTACTTACCAAGCCATTGGGACTTAAATTGGCCTGAAATGGAATCCAGTCCCTGCTCCTAGTAGCATGGCGACCATACAAAATAATTAAAATTGTGAATCTTAAAAATTATTTATCTATAAGTTAGAAATACCTACCTAGCTCACAAGATTATAGTGATGATTTAATATCAAAGACTCTTGAGTATTTAGTAATATCAGTGTTCAATGCTAAATACTATCACCATTTTAATTCCGGAATGCCTCAAGCACTTCCCTTGTCCCTAGCTATCCTAGGATAGATTGGCCATTCTTCCAAAAGCTAACAGGCATTAGTTAAGGAGATGGTAATACATTTTGCTAAATTGGTAATAGATTTACATATCAACATACCAGTTTCTGATGATATATACATTTTTGGCAATTTATTGATAGTCTTTAATGAGAATAACACCATCAGAAATTGTCTTTTTAAATATTTTTTAATTTAAATTCAATTAATTAACATATAATGTAGTATTAGTTTCAGAGGTAGAGGTCAGTGATTCATCAGTCTTAAATAACACCCAGTGTTCATTATATCACATGCCCTTCTTAAGTCCATCACCCAGTTACCCCATCCTCCCACCGTTCTCCCCTCCAGCAACCCTATTTATTTCCTATGATAGAGAGTCTCTTAGGATTTGTCTCCCTCTCTGATTTTGTCTTGTTTTATTTTTTCCTCTCTTCTCCTACGACACTGTTTTGTTTCTTAAATTCCACATATGAGTGAGATCATATAACAATTGTCTTTCTCTGACTGACTTATTTCACTTAGCGTAATAACCTCTAGTTCTAGCCAAGTCATTGCAAATGGCAAGATTTCATTTTCTGATGGCTGAGTAGTAGTGTGTGTGTGTGTGTGTGTGTGTACATATATACTACATCTTCTTTATACATTCATCTGCTGATAGACATCTGGACTCTTTCCATAATTTGGGTATTGTAGGCATTGCTGCTATGAACATTAGGGTGCAGGTGCCCCTTTTTTTGGCTACATCTGTACCTTTGGGGTAAATACCCAGTAGTGCAATTGCCAGGTCTTATGGTAGCTAAGTTTTTAACTTCTTGAGGAACCTCCATACTGTTTTCCAGAGTGGTTGCTCCAGTTTGCATTCCCACCAACAGTGTAGGAGTGTTCCCCTTTCTCCACATCCTCACCAACATCTGTCATATCCTGAGTGGTTAATTTTAGCCATTTTAAAAAAATATTTAATTTATTTATTTGAGGGGGGAGGGGCAGAGGGAGTGGAATATGCCAGCCTCAATCCCAGGGCCTTGGGATCATGAGCTGAACCATGACCTACTTAACTGACTGAGCTACCCAGGGGCCCCTATCCATTCTGACTGGTGTGAGGTGGTATCTCATTGTGGTTTTGATTTTTATTTCCCTGATCCTGAGTGATGTGGATAATTTTTTCATGTGTCTGTTGGCCATTTGTATGTCTTCTTTGGAGAAATGTCTGTTCATGTCTTCTGCCCACTTCTTGATTGGATTACTTGCTCTTTGGGTGTTGAGTTTGATAAGTGCTTTATAGATTTTAGATACTAGCCCTTTATCTGATAAGACATTTGCAAATATCTAATCCCATTTTGTCAGTTGTCTTTTGGTTTTGTCAATTGTTTTCTTTGCTGTGCAAAAGCTTTTTGTCTTGATGAAGTCCCAAGAGTTCATTTTTGCCCTTGGAGATGTGTCTAGGAAGAAGTTACTTTGGCTGAGGTCACAGAGGTTGCTGCCTGTATTCTCCTCTAGGATTTTGATGGATTTCTGTCTCACATTTAGGTCTTTTATCCATTTTGAGTCTATTTTTGCGCATGGTGTAACAAAATGCTCCAGTTTCACTCCTCTGCATGTGGTTGTCCAATTTTCCCAACACAATTTGTTAAAGAGATTTTATCCCCCCATTGGAAATTCTTTCCTGCTTTGTCAAAGATTAGTTGACCATAGAATCAAGGGTCCATTTCTGAGTTCTCTATTCTGTTCCACTGATCGAGGGTCCATTTCTGGGTTTTCTATTCTGTTCCACTGATCTAGGTGTCTGTTTTTGTGCCAGTACCATACCTTTTTGATAATTACAGCTTTGTAATAAAGCTTGAGTCTGGGATTGTGATGCCACCAGCTTTGTTTTTCTTTTTCAACAGTCCATTTGCTCTTCAGGGTCTTTTCTGAATTTTTTGGATTATTTGTTTCAACTATGTGAAAAAGTTGAATGGTATTTTGATAGAGATTGGATTGAATGTATAGATTGCTCTATGAAGCATAAACATTTTAACAATATTTATTCATCCAATCCATGAGCATGGAAAGTTTTCTCATTTATTTGTGTCTTCCTCAATTTCTTTCATGAGTGTTCTATAGTTTTCTGAGAACAAATCCTTTGCCTCCTTGGTTAGGCTTATTCCTAGGGGTATCTTATGGTTTTTGGTGCAATTGTAAATGGGATCAACTCCTTAAATTCTCTTTCTTCTGTCTCATTGTTAGTGTATAGAAATGCAACTGATTTCTGTGCCTTGATTTTATATCCCGCCATACTGCTGAATTTCTGTATGAGTTCTAGCAATTTTGGGGTGGAATCTTTTGGGTTTTCCACATAGAGCAACATGTCATCTGCAAAGAGTGAGAGATTGACTTCTTTGCCAATTCAGAAGCCATTTATTTCTTTGTGCTGTCTGATTGCTGAGGCTAGGACTTTTAGTACTATGTTGAACAACAGGAGTGAGGATGGATATCCCTGCCATGTTCCTGACCTTAAGAGAAATGCTCTCAGTTTTTCCCCATTGAGATTGATATTTGCTAAGGGCTTTTCATAGATGGCTTTTATAATATTGAGGTATATTCTCTCTATCCCTACATTGTGAAGAGTTTTAATTAAGAAAGGATGCTGTACTTTGCCAGATGCTTCTTTTGCATCTATTGAGAGGATCCTATGGTTCTTGTCCTTTCTTTATTAATGTAGTGTATCATATTGATTGATTTGCAGATATTTAACCACTCTTGCATCCCAGTTATAAATCCCACTTGGCCTTGATGAATAATCCTTTCAATGTGCTTTTGGATCTTATTGGCCAGTATTTTGTTGAGAATTTTTGCATTCATGTTCTTCAGGGATATTGGTCTGTAATTCTCCTTTTTGGTGCAGTCTTTGTCTGCTTTTGAGATCAAGGTAACACTGGCATCATAGAGTTTGGAAGTTTTCCTTCCATTTCTACTTTTTTTTTTTTTAAACATTTTATTTATTTATTCGACAGAGATTGAGACAGCCAGCGAGAGAGGGAGCACAAGCAGGGGGAGTGGGAGAGGAAGAAGCAGGCTCACAAAGGAGGAGCCTGATGTGGGGCTCGATCCCATAACGCCAGGATCACGCCCTGAGCCGAAGGCAGATGCCCAACCGCTGCGCCACCCAGGCGCCCCCCATTTCTACTTTTTGAAACAGCTTCAGAAGAATAAGAATTAATTCTTCTTTTAATGTGGTAGAATTCCCCTGGGAATCCACACAGTCCTGGACTCTTGTTTGTTGGGAGATATTTGATTACTGCTTCAATTTCCTTGCTGGTTATGGGTCTATTCAGGTTTTTTATGTCTTCCTTTTTCAGTTTTCGTAGTTTATACATCTCTAGGAATGCATCTATTTCTCCCAGATTGCCTAATTTGTTGGCATATTCTTGCTCATAATATATTCTTATAATTGTATATCTTCGGTGTTGGTTGTAATCTCTCCTCTTTCATTCATAATTTTCTTTACTGGAGTATTTTCTCTTTTCTTTTTGATAAGTCTGGCCAGGGGCTTATCAACCTTATTAATTTTTTTCAAAGAACTAGCTCCTAGTTTCATTGATTTGTTCTGCTGTTCTTTTAATTTTCATTTCATTGATTTCTGCTCTAGTCTTTATTCTCTTCTCCTGCTGGGTTTAGGCTTTATTTGGTGTTCTTTCTTCAGCCTCTTTAGGTGTAAAGTTAAATTGTGTATTTGAGACCTTTCTTGTTTCTTGAGAAAGGCTTGTATTTCTATAGAATTCCCTCTTAGGAGTGTCTTTGCTTAATCCCAAAGGTTTTGAACAGTTGTGTTTTCATTTTTGCTTCAGTTTACTTTCCATGAATTTTTAAAATTCTTCTTTAATTTCCTGGTTGATCCATTCATTATTTAGTAGGATGCTCTTTAGTCTCAATGCATTTGATTTCTTTCCAAATTTCCTTTTGTGATGTGATGGAGTTCAAGTTTCAAAGCACTATGATCCAAAAATATGCAGGGAATGATCCCAATCTTTTGGTACCAGTTGAGAACTGATTTGTGACCCAGTATGTGATCTATTTTGGAGAATTTTCCATGTGCACTCAAGAAGACTGTGTGTTCTGCTGCCTTAGGATGCAATAGAACATTCCACATATATCTGTGAAGTCCATGTGGTCCAATGTGTCATTCAAAGCCCTTGTTTCCTTGTTGATCTTCTGCTTAGATGATCTTTCCATTGCAGTAAGTGGTGTATTAAAGTCCCCTACTATTATTGTATTATTATCATTTTTCTTTAATTTTGTTATTAACTGGTTAATATAATTGTTTGCTCTCATGTTAGAGGCATAAATATTTACAATTGTTGGAGCTTTTTTGTTGGATAGATCCTTTAATTATGATGTAGTGTCCTTCCTCATCTCATATTACAGTCTTCGATTTAAAATCTAATTTGTCTGATGTAAGGATTGCTACCTCAGCTTTCTTTTGATGTCCATTAGCATGATAAATGGTTTTCCACCCCTTCACTTTCAATCTGGAAATGTCTTTGGTCTAAAATGAGTCTCTTGCAAAGAGCATATTGATAGGTTTTGCTTTTTTATTCAATCTGATATCCTGTTTCTTTTGGGGGGGCATTTAGCCCCTTTTTATTCAGAGTAATTATTGAAAGATATGAATTTAGTGCCATTTTGTTACGTGAAACATCATTGTTTCTGTATATTGTCTCTGTTCCTTTCTGGTCTATGTTACTTTTGGACTCTCTCTTTGCTTAAAGGATCCCCTTTAATATTTCTTGCAGAGCTGGTTTAGTGATTGCAAAGTCTTTTAGTTAATTTTTGTCCTGGAAGCTTTTTATCTCTCCTTCTATTTTGAATGACATCCTTGTTGGATAAAGTATTTTCGGTTCCTTATTTTTCTCATTTACCACTCTGAATATATCATACCAGTCCTTTCTGGCCTGCCAGGTCTCTGTGGATAGGTCTACTGCCAATCTAATGTTTCTACCCTTGTAGGTATGGACCTCTTATCTGAGCTGCTTTTGGGCTTTTCTCTTTGTCTCTGAGATTTATAATTTTACTATTATACCTCAAGGTGTTGACCTATTTTTATTGATTTTGAGGGGGGTTCTCTGTGCCTCCTGGAATTGAATCCCTGTTTCCTTCCCCAGATTAGGGAAGTTCTTCTCTATAATTTGTTCCAATATACCTTCTGCTCCTCTCTATCTTTCCTCTTCTTCTGGGATCCCAATTATTCTAATATTGTTTTGCTTTATGGTATCACTTACTCTTGAATTCTCCCCTTGTGATCCAGTAGTTCTTTGCCTCTCTTTTTCTCAGCTTCTTTATTCTCCATCATTTGGGCTTCTTTATCAATAATTCTCACTTCTGCCTCATTTATCCTAGCAGTTAGAGCTGCCATTTTTAATGCATCTCATTAACAGCCTTTATGATTTTGACTTGATTAGATTTTGTTCTTTTATTTCTCCAAAGGGAATTCTCTAGTGTCTTCTATGCTTTTTTCAAGCCCATCTAGTATCTTTATAATTGTTATTCTGAACTCTAGTTATATCCATACTTACATCCATACTGATTAGGTCCCTGGCTATTGGTGCTGCCTCATGTTCTCTATTTTGAGGTGATTTTTTTCATCTTGTACTTCTGTCCAGAAAAGAATAAATGAATAAGAGAGTAAAATATGAAAATGGCAACAATGACCCTAGATAAATGTACACCAAACAAATCAGAAGAGACCCAAAACTGGAAAAAAAAGAAAGTTAAAAAAAAAGAGAGAGAATATAATTAGGTGAACAGAATGGAATAATACACTGGATCCTCTGTATATTTTGCTCAGTTTGTTAGAAAACTAAGTCCCAAGAATGTAAGAAAAAAATAAAAACTTATATATATATATACAAAAATAAAATTAACTACATTGAAAGGATAGAATGTAACTGTAAAAATGAGCATTAAAAGAAAAAAAAAAAGGCTTGTAAATAGGTGAGCAGAAGAGAGCAATACACCGTATCGTGAGTGTATTTTGGTCTGTTTGTTAGAAGAAACTACATCCTAAAATTGTAAAGAAAGAAAAACATACACATTCAAAAATAAAATTTAATATGTTGTAAGAATAGAAAGTAAATATAAACATGAAAATTAAGGAAAAAAAAAATCTCTAACCAAAAAAGAAGAAGAAGAAGAGAGAGAGAAAATATGATCAGACAGGTGAAGAGAACAGGGAAATACACTAGATTCTGGGTGTATTTTAGTCTGTTTGTTAGAAGAAAATGTATCCAAAATTGTAAAGAAAGAAAAATTTATATACAAAAGTAAAATTAAGTACAATGAAAGGCCAGAATGTAAGTGTAAAAATGAAAATTAAAAGAGATTTGAAAAAAAAAAGAGTTGATAAAATCAGGAGTTGATTGAAAAAGGAAAGAGAAAAAAATTAGAATTGAAAGACTGAAGAATCATTGGGAAAAAAAACATGAATTCTATATACTGGTTTCCCCTAGGGCTGGAGTTTTGTAGTGCTGTGTGATCAGTGTCTTCGCCAGATGTTCTTGCCGATCTTCTGGGGAAGGGCCTGTTTTACTAACTCTCATGTGTCTTTACCCCGGGGCAGAACTGCACTGCCCTTGCCAGGGGACCAGTCTAAGTAAGCTGCTCCAGATTGCTTCATGTGGCTTTTGTTCCCTGAAGGCCTTCTGTGCCCCTTTAGAAGATGAGAATGAAAATGGTGGCCTCTGATCTCAAGCCCCAGAGCTGAGAGCTTGGGGCCCTACTCCTTAGTGCACCCTCAGGGAAAAGCAGTCAATCACACCAGTTTCCCTGGTCTCTGTCTGCAATCCATGCTCACCCAGCCTGTGACTGAGCATTTCTATCTCAGGCACACAACCCCATTTTGAGTCTCCAAACCCTACAATGTTCTGCAGTGCACAACCTCGCTGCTCCTCCCAGGGGAGGAAGGGGCATCTTGCTGGTTCTGCTATTTGCTGGGCCCCTGCTCCAAGAGCAGTCCCTGGACCATACCATGGTTCGAGGTTCATGGCAACACTGACCTGGGAGCCCTCCCCTAGGCTTTCTGATTGGAGTCAGCTTTCCTGCTCCAATGCCTGGGAACTCTGCCACACTCAGGCATCCTGTCTTGCTGTGACCCCCAGGGGATCCTGAGTCCACACTGTCCCACCTGGGATTCCACCCCCACTTAGCCACCTGAGTGCCTTTCAGGCAGGGACATCCCTCACTGGAGCAGACTTTTAAAAGTTCTGATTTTGCATTCTACTCCTATATCACTTTCTGGTGCTGGCTGACGGAGGCTCCCTCCCCATTGGGTTTATCTTCCCATGTGTTGCCTCAGATTCACTTCTCCCCACCTCCTACCTTGCAGAAAGTGGTCGCTTTTCTACTTGTAGATCTGCAGCTATTCTTTTCTTAGATCTCTGGTTGAGCTTGCAGGTGTTTAGAATGATTTGATAGCTATCTAGCTGAATTCCTGGGTCAGACAAAACTAAGGTTTCTTACTCCTCCACCATCTTGGACTCAAAATTGTCTTTGAAAACCATGCAAGAACTGAAATGAGGATCACACGCAGTGGAAGAATAATACCCATGCATCGTGGTGATTCCAAAGTAATATATATTTCCTAATCCTGAGAAGTTCATACTGATTATTTGCTTGCTTATATTTGATTGTGGCCTTTTGTCTTTATTTTCAATTTTCTCTATTGTCTTTGTCCTTTTCTGTCATCTCAGAGTTTCATTTTTGTCTATTAATAGATTCAATCTGGTCTCCAATGTATTAACATTTCATCTGCATTTTCTCAGGCTTCTTAAACATAGTTTGGTTATTTTTACACTTCTTAAAATTTTAAACTTCAATTAAATGAACACTCAAAAACCCTTAAAATTGTGATTAACTGTAACAACTTAGAAATATACAGTCTTATAAACACTTTCATGTCACAGATTAAGTTCAAATTAGACAGCAGGTATTTATCCTTACTCAAAGAAATCAGAAGAGTTTTTAAAAAGGAATATAAATAAATGCTCAGAAGCATACAATTATTAACAGTATCTACTTGTTACAAAGTTGCATGTTTCTTATTGTTATTTCATGTAATAGGCATCTTTGTCATGTAATTATCAGATACTTGTGCATTCACTGCCTGACCACATGAAAGTCAGGACCAGCTGAACTGGAGGGAATAAAACTAAAAGTTGAACAAGAAGAGAGATCAAGTAAGTTCCTCTAGGGACAAGGTATTTGTGCTAGTAAGTATTTCTCTCCCAACTTACACAAGAGGGGGTCTCTTCTCCAATTTTGTATTCTCTTGACCCTAAATTTGAGAATAGCTATGCACAGGGCTACTCTGATGTAAAGTCATAAAATGCATAAAATATATCTGTGGTGCTTCCCCCTGCATGTCCTCTCTCATCCTTCCTGACCTACAGTCCATTCCTGTCTCCTCGCACCCTCAATTTCCTGCAGTCAGGCCAGATGAGTAAGTGGTATTTCATGATCCAGAATTTCCTTTCACCTCCCAATCCTCAAAATATAACTACTAGTGTTTATCTGTGAAGGTCTCCAAAATCCTGAGACAGAATTAACTGACTTCAGTAAAGGAATGTCAGCAAACTTTTATTCAATGGCAGGAAAGTTAAATCAGCTGTTTTCTCTGATGACTTTTGCCTCCACTCCTGTGCTCTGTGAGAAGTTGAGCACACTCAAAATTAGCTGGAAGGCAATTCATGAAATTGGAAATCTCTAGGTGCTCTGTATGCCAAGGGTAAAAATGCAAGTCCGGGAAAAGAGACTACTGTCCTGTTGCTCAAGGCACATGTGCTGTATTGCTCTGTGAACCAGAATTTGAATGGTTGGTATTTATATTTGTGTTTTGAAGAAGACAGTGCACATACTTGCTTAATTCTTTATTGTTTGATGACCATCATAAAGCTAGCTATGTTGTTATTTCAATGTGCTAATTTTGTAGTATGTTTATGATTGCTTCTTCAGCAAGGGAAGACTAGGCCACATCAGTGTTGCAACATGCCAAACAAGGGAAAGCTTAATAGCTTTCTTAATGGAAGAACGGGAAGAAGTATTGAGTTGCCATATGGTGAAAAATTTCAGACATTCAATACTATGCTAATTCACATTCTACTTATTTCTTAAATAGAATTAGTTTCCTATTATCCATAATATAGTACTAAGAACACAGTGAAATTTTTAATGAAATAATCTATAACTTTTGCTATCAAAATTTAAAGTAAATAGTAAAATTAATTAATCCATAGGCATACTGTAATTATAGTTAAAATACTTAATTACTAGCTAAGGAAAAATAACACTGATAATGATGATGACTCAAACCATGGCTAATCATAATGACAATTTAAAAAGTTGAAAGCAAAATAGAAAACAAATTCACCTTTCTTCTGTTTAACTATAACTTCAATATGCTAATATCAGCAAAATTATGTAAAAGATAATTTCAAAATAAGTCTCTTATTTTAATTTACTGTTTTCCTATAAGACTGTAGTGGATGCATTGGTATTGTGCCTAGATCCTATTCCCCACTTTCCTGGGCCCTCGCAGTGATGATTCCTCCAGTACCAGGAGTGGAAGCACCTTACAGCTTTCGGCTTGGCTTCTCTCTCAAACTTATCTGTACCTCAAGAATGCTGTCTGACCCCTCAAATTAAAAGAAAATAAATTAAAATATTGAATAAATTATGAAATATTATAAAATATTTACCTGGCCAGAAAATACATAATCCTCCCACATACTAAGTCAAAACAAGAATTAAGGAAAAACAATGGAGCTAGGAAGCAGGCTTTCCCCAAGAGATTTTTTTTTTCAAACCAAGGTGACATTGAAATTTCGTTTTCATAGTTTTGCAGAAAGGAAGAGATAGAAAACACAAAGTAGGTGCTGCTGGAGGTGGACACTCTACAGAAAAGAACTGACATAACAGGTTAGACTCTCTCCTTCAAGACCTTCTTGGAAGGTTGTCCTTGACTAGTGTTTGGGAACTTAAATTTTAGGAGAGTTCCCTTCATTTCCAGAAAAGGTAAGGGTATTCGCTGTGCCTAAACTGTTTGTGCAACAGTGTAGTTTCTGGTGAATACCCACTTTCTTCCTGGGAGGCTTGAAGTTTAGTACATGCTAAACAGAGGGTGCCTATATAATTAGCTCCCAATAAAAATCTGAGTCTCTAATGAACTTCTCTGGTCAAATATATTTCATAGATGTTACCACAGTTCATTGCTGGAGGAAGTAATCATGTGTGTGTCTCACTGGAAGTGGACTCTTGGATATTTGTGTCTGGATTTCCTCCGGACTTCTGTCCCCCTGGATTTCCTCTGTCCCTTTCCTGATTTTGTTCTGCATCCTTTTGTTATAATAAATCATAATTGTGAGTTTGACTATATGGTGGGTTCTGTGAATCATCCTAGTAATTCATCAAATCTGGGGATGTTTATAGGGACTCCCAATGTAGGAGTCTAGTTGTGATATCTCAAAAAACCACCACCACCACCACCAACAACAACAACAACAAAAAACACCATCAGGGTAAAGATGAACTAGATAGAAAAGCCGAATGCAACAGAGGGTTCGATGTCTTTCTCTAACCTTAGCACTAGTAAAAACGATAGAGTAAGATATATAGCACTGGATTCTAGACAGAAAAGGGAATGACAAAGAAGCAATACTTAAAGAGATCATGGCTGAGACCTTTTTAGCATAAACACATAGAACAAGGAGGATTAAACCAGACCAATCAAGATAATCATTCCTTCTCTGACCACATAATTTTTTCATTAATTATTCTAGAATAAATACATATTCTGGGTCATATGGTAAGGATAACTTTAAACTTATATAAAATTCCCAACTATTTTCCATACTAGCGATAGCATCTGCAGTTTTACCAACAAAGTAGGAGAGTACGAGTTGTTTGCCAGCACTGGCATTTTGACCGTATTTTATTTTGGCTATTGTAATACCTGTGCAGAGGGATCCTATCATGGTTATATTGTGCTTTTACCTAGGGGTAATGATGTGGATCTTTTTTTTTTTTTTTTCGTTTGCTTACTTCTCATTCATACATCCTCTTGGTGAAGTGTTTGCTCCAATATTTGATCCAACTTTTAATTAGTTATTTTCTTACTCTTGAGTTTTAAGGGATTGTTATGTGTTCTGCCTAGAAGTCCTTTGACAATCCTTTGTCAATCCTTTGTCTTTTTGGTTCATGTCTAGAAAGTCTTTGCCTAACTTCAGGTCATGTAGATTTTCACCTGCTTTCTTCCAAATGTTGTATCACTTTGTTTTACATTTAGGTCTGTGAATTATTCCCAGTTAATATTTGTATAAAATATGTTTGTTTCATGATCCGTTTTCTGCATATGAATGTCCAGTAGTTCCAACATCATTTGTTGAAGATTCTATCTTTTCTTCATTGAATTGCCTCACACCTTTGTCAAAAATCAGAAGGGGGAATGAAGCATGAGAGACTATGGGCTCTGGGAAACAAACTGAGGGCTTCAGAGGGGAGGGGAGTGGGGGAATGGGATAGGCTGGTGATGGGTATTAAGGAGGGCATGTATCACATGGTGCACTGGGTATTATGCGCAAGTAATGAATCATGGAACTTTACATCAAAAACTAGGGATGTACTGTATGGTGACTAACATAATAAAAAATTATTATAAAAATCATTTGGTCACATATGTATGGGTCTACTTCTGGACAAAAACTATCTGTTTTATTGGTCTGTGCAACTACGCTTTTGTTAATGTCATTTTGTCTTTATTATTATCATTTTAACACAAGTTTTAAAATAACATCGTATAATTTTTCTCACTTTGTTTTTAATTTTCAAAATCATTTTAGCTGTTCTAATCACATTGTCCTTTAGTATAAATTTTAGAATTAACCTGACCATACCTGAGGTTTGGATTGTTATTGCATAATTCTATAGATTACATTCTGGAGAAATGACATCTCTTTTATTAAGTGTTCCAATCCATAAATATGGTATACTTCTCCATTAATTCAGGTTTTCTTTGATTTTTTTCATATATATAGTTTCTACATTTAGATCTTGCACAGATCTAAATAAATTGAAAAAGATTGAAGTCACATGAAGTATGTCTTCATTATAACAGAATTAAACTAGAAATAAGCAACCAAAGAAAATGTAGAGAACCCCCAACTATTTGGGAATTAAACAACACATTTCTCATATATAATGGGTCAAAGGATATAGCACAAAAGAAATTTTTAAAAGCATTACGTTAGACCTTATATAGACATAAGTCAATGTTACCATCAACACAAATTAACTGAAAGGCCAGAGGCCTAAAGACTACAATAAAAACTACAAAAATGTAAAAGAAAACATAAAAGAAAATCTTTAGTACCCTAAGCAAAGACTGTCTGAGCAAGGAGTTCTTACAAATGAAACCTAAAGCCTAATTCACAAAAGAAAAAGAAAAAAAAATTGATAAATTAGACATCCCAAATTTAAAAAGCTTTACACTTCAAAAGATACCATTAAGAAAACAAAAAGACAAGCTACAGAGAGCAAATAAAATATCTATAAAAGGACTTAAAATTAAAATGCATAAAGAATCTTTGCAAATCAATAACAATAAGAAACCCCGATTTTAATAGAATTTTCATCAAATAAGATATAAAATGGCTAACAAACAGCAACAAAAAATGGCTACTAAACAGATAACAATGTGCTCAATGTCATTATTCATTACAGAAATGGTAATTAAAACTGCATTGAGTTACCATTTCACACACCCTAGAACAGGCATAATAATGAAGACAAAACAATTGTCGGTGAGGATGTGGAAAAATGAGTGTACTCCTGCTTTGCTTTGCTGGTGGGAGTGCGAATGATAGAGCAACTTCATAAACCATACAATCCAACCATCCTACTCCAAGAAAAATAAAAACATACGTCCACCCGGGACTTGTGCCAGTCCTTCATAGAAGCATTGCATCAAATGCCCAACAATTTCAATGCAAATGTGACCAACTTTTGAATGGATAAACAAAATGTGGTATAACAATACAATGGAATATTATTCAGCAATATAATGAAATGAAATACTTTGGTGATTCAGAGAAAACAATATTCTCGGTGACAGAATCCAGACAGAAAAGATTACATATTTCATGATATCATTTATATGAAATATCCAAGGAAAGCAAATCTATAGTATCAGACATGAGACTAGTGGTTGACTGGGGCTGAGAGGAAGAATGGGTAATGATTGGGAATGTCTAAAACTGCTTTATTGCAAAGACTGAACAATGCTATAGAAATCACTAAAATCCAGTGAGTCATACTCTTAAAGTAAGTGACAAACTTTTTACCCAAAAATAGAATTTCATTTCGTATTTTCTTTTGTTGTATTGTTTTTCATTATTTTATTTTGTTATCTGAATGTCTGAGATCTCACTATTCAGAATATTTTATTTTTTATTTTGTTTATTTTTTTAAGCTTTTATTTATTTGTCAGAGAGAGAGAGAGAGAGAGAGAGATTGAGACATAGCACACACAGGGGGAGCGGCCAGCTTTTGATCCCAGGGTCTTAGGATTGAGCCCTGCACTGGGCCCCCTGCTCAGCAGGGAGTCTGCTTTTCCCTCTACCCCTCCCCCAGCTCATAATATCTCTCTCTCTCTCACTCTCTTTCTCTCTCTCAAGTAAATAAATAAAATATCTAAAAAGATGCCAGTATCTCAGTGGTTGAGAATAAGCCATAGCCCGGGGAAGTAAAGTGGGACAGAAAGCAAGTCCAAGGGGTGCTGGCCAGGCGTCACAAGCTTAAATAGGCTAGTGATGGAGGCTTCCATTAGTCTGGAACAGAGAGATGCCCTCCAGTGACCAGGAGTGATGTGGGGAGATACTCAAAATACGAGTTAGATGACACCGTTCTCCTGAAGTAATGTGTGTCTACAAGAGCAGTGTTGATGTTTCCTGTTTTTTAAAAAAATTTCTCAAGCAACGTGTTAAAACTGGTGAGCTGATTATCCAGTGAGGTGTTTGTCCCAGGAACTGCTTAGAGAAATATGACATTCACAGCTTTCTTGACCTTCTTTCCATTCTCCACATGAGAATTAAAGAAGACTTCAGCTTAAAGTCTACACTTCAAATTGATTACTGTGCTACAGTGCAATACGGAAGACACTGACTGTCAAACTCACAGATGTTATGTTGAAAGTCATCATTGAGATACTACGATAAAGATTCATGAAGGTCTATAAAAATCTGTTATGGTAGCAAATGAAACTTTGGCTCCTAAAACTAGCTTTCCTTTGTATAACTATCATCATTGTCAATTTCAGTTTTTTACATCTACATGAAGGATTGGCAAACAGTCAAGCAAAGTAAAGAAGCCAGTAAAATAATGAATAAAATTCTGGGCTTATATAACCTTTCTCAAACATGTCATGTATTGCCTTTGATTCATTTATTCTAGGTGTTGTCTGTATATTTGAAGGGGTCACATTCAAACGTAGACATGACAAATCCTAATTCCTTAGGCACAGCTGCATACATGCTATTCCAAACGCTGCAACATGACTCCACAGTATATTTCAGTTTTGATAAGGAAGAGAAGAGGAGAGGAGGGAGGGAAAGGGAAAGGCTGGGGAAGGGACAGGAGGGAAAAAAAAAAGAAAAAAAAAGAAATCCAGAACAACAGAAAATTGACTCTATACCCGCATGAAAGAATCCATAACCAGAGTTATCATTATCACTCAACTTTACAAAAATAATGCTTGAAGAAATGTAGCAAGTAATTATGCTGTTGTCTTTAAAAGATTTTATTGTTGAGGTTCTTGGTTCACAGATGCTCTTTTAATGAAAAAAACAAAAACATGAAACCTTCTCACTTGAGCCCATGTATATTGTAAAATTTCTCTGAACTAATTCTGAGGTTTGTGGATCCATTCCTGACTTCCCATAGAATTGTTGCCATGGGGTTCCACAGCCAGCTTCTTCTGAACAAGCCTGACTAGTTTGATGATCCATCGTGTTAATTATCATCAAAACCATTTCGTAACCACAGATATTTGTGAAGGCAGCTGGATTGCCTGTGGACAAATTAGCATGGGAAGCCACAATTTATAGTGATTATAACACAAGGAAACTTCTTGGATACAATTTATACCGCGGAGAACCCACAAGTATTGAAAATATGAAAATGCTCCAACTCTTTCAGTGAAGAATATGGCTGTGAAATAAAGAAAACATCCAGATAATAACACAGATATTAAGAAGACTTTGAGGAAACAGAAATCGTGGGAAGGTTTATAGGTAGCAGAACATAAAAACAAAATGGAAATTTTAATTTGATTTCTTTAAATTTTTTATTCCTTTAATTTCTAACAAAGGAGACATCAAGAAACTAAAGGGCATTTAAAAATATACCATAGAATATCCAGTAAAATACTATATAAATTTTCATCCAAGTTTCAGCAAAATTATGACTATTTCAAAAACTATTTACAGAAAGAAACATTATACTGAATAATCAGAATGATGCTAATAGAGAATTTAAATTTACCAAAACTCACACAGGAATTACTGTTCAATATCTTTTAAAGTGAACTTCATAAAACTATTACAAAAATATTTATTTTTGCTTTATGTTAATTACATTATAATCATTATGTATATACACAATTCCTTAAGATGAAAATGTTGAGTTAAAATGTTATTTAAATGTCATTTTGATCTACTATGCCTGGTATTTGAAAACATATATCCACACAAAAAACATACATACCAATTCTTAGCAACTTTATTTGAATTACAAAAAAAAAAAAAAACAAAAAACTGATACAACTCAAACATCCTGCAAGGGGTAAAAAGATAAGCTGTGGTACATTCACAAAATGGAATACCACTCAGACATAAAAAGGAACAAATTATCGATATTATCGATATCGATATCGATTATCGAATTATCAATAACTTAGATGGGTTTCAAAGGTATTACACTGATTAAATAAAGCTACTATCAAAATGTCTCATGCTCTATGATTCCAGTTATATAATATTCCCCAAATGACAAATTTATAGTGATGGGACACAGATCAATTCTTTTTTTCTTCATGGTAAGGAATAGTTTCATACTTTGATTCTGGTGATAGTTACTACGTATATGGTAAAATTTCATGGTACCACACACAAACACGCACACGTACATACACAGGAATGCTGGTAACATTGGTGAAATCTAAATAAGGTCTGTAGTTTATTTTCTTTGTGGGTCATATTTTTGATGTCATGTCTAAGAGCTCTTTGTGAAACTTTAAATCAGAAGGACTTTTCCCTGTTTTATTCTAGAAGTTTTATAGTTGTATATTTTACACTTAGATTTATAATTTGTTTTGAGTTAAATTTTATGTATGGTATAATGGCTTCTTCTTAAGTAAAACCTTTCAACAAAACCAGCTGAATGGAGAATCAGAGACCAAGTTGCACACAATTTCCCTCTCATCTTCTATGTTGTAACTGATAAGACACTTTCTGTAGCCTGCTTTCCTCTTGACTTATTCTCTAATCACACCTTGAAAAACAAAACGGGTGGTTTAAGAAGAAAACATAAAACTCAACTCAGAGATTAAGGGTTTTTCCTAGTATTAGCAACTCCTTTTTTTTTTTTTGCATTTTTTATTGCATTTCATTTTCCACTGAGCACAATGCAGAAACTGTACAGGACATTAGGGAAATAAAGATGAGTAAGGTGCCACATTTGCTCTCACTTTCCTCAAGTTCTAGATGAGGGGACAGACAGAAACACACTCAGGGTGCCAATTATTATCATTAAGGTATGGTACCATATATGATACAGAAGGAGATATTATAAAGTGGAGGAAGGATTCGCATAGACACAGCAATAGAGATTTTCCCAGTAGAAAATGGAAGGAAAACAATGAAGGAGATGCAGGTATAGAATGAACACGGGGGCCTGGGAACACTCAACTTTTTTCAGGAACAGTGACAGGTGTGATACAGCCCCGTAAAGATGCGGTGGATGAATCAGTCTTTAGTTAGCTAGAAATTATTTTCTTTTAGCCACACTTCATACTGCTGTCTCTCATACAACCTTTGTATTATGTTTAATATGTGTTTTTGTGATCATAAATATTCCTAGAAAGTGACTTTATAAATCATATTATGTAAATTTATGTAAATCATATTATATATACATATATAATTTTGTTCCTTTCTTTCAGCACTATCTTTTTAAGCTGGAGTGAAGTTGCTTTACGTACACCCCGTCTGTTTGTCTGACAGCCTCAGCATATGCACCCATCAGCTTTCCCCTGGCCAGTTACCTAGTGATGGAACACGAGGTTAGCTCAGTCCCTGGAAGAGAGCACACAGGAGCCGTCCTGCACATCCACCAGCAATTCATCTGTGGACTTTGGTTCTTCTAAACTTCTGAGCAATAACTCATAACTCTTCATTAATTATTTAAATATTTTCTCCTTTCCATTTGATTGTTCTTCTTTTCTCTGGGACGTCATTATATGAATAGCTATGCATGTTCAATATTTATATACCATAAGTAGTTATCTATACACTTCATGCCTAGAAATACCTCTTCTACGTTGTTTATCTTTCAACATTTTCATGTTGCCTTCCATGGAGATTCATAAACTACTAACCCTAATTTCTAACTCTTTTTTTTTTCAGTTATATCCATTTATTCCATCTATAATATCTTTTCAAAGCTTTTATTTTTTGCATCTAAAATAGTTTTTATAATCTTGCTGTTGTTTTGCTAAAATGTTATCTCCTTACATATATTACATTAAAAATTCTTTACCCTTTCACACATTTTCATTCAGATACTCTATATTGTCCACTTACTTGTCAATCTTTTAAAGCAGTTTGTCAATTGTCTAACCATTTTGGTCTGCTAGTTGATGTTTCCCTGGAGTTATTACTACACTAACTTACAATGTGTTTGGAACAAGGGCCAAGATCGGAGTCTAACCTGTTTCAAATCAGTCAGTTTAAGGAAAGATGAGTTAATTTCTCCCTTTGTTACTAATATGGCAGGTAATTTCCTTGGTTAATTTTTACTTATATTCTTAAGGTGAAAGAGCATGGATTGGAATCAGCCTCTTTATATTGTAAACCAGCTGTTTTGTAGTTTGGGGGGACAAGGGTAAAGAGTGAGGTTTCAAACTCGGTAGGTCAAATCATACTTATTTTTAGCAACGCTTCATCCTCAAACTTTCAGAAACCCCGTGGTTCCTCAGAGGACACAAATACCCTAGTGTTCAGCCCCTGCTGTGGATTTCCTCAAAGAAGGGTCCCACAAAGATTTTCGAATTGCAACACCGGGAAAGACTAGGGCCGATTTTATTCAATTTTTCTCCTGTCTGATCTCTCAGCTCTGCACAGGCTTCTTTTCACCTCACCTCCTTCATCTCCAAGATGAAGGCTGCCTTTAATTACTCAGTTCTCAAGGATTCGCACTCATTCCTGGAATTCATTTTCCCTATCGACTCCTTTGGTTCATTCATTGTTAATTCTGGGGATCACAGTACCCATCAGCTTGCCATTTGGTGGGGATGGAGCTCTGTGCTACACTTGGCTCACAGACATGTTCAGTTTGGCAAGCAAAATGCTCTTCAAAATTGAACCTGAATCCTACAAATGGAGATATACTTTCACACAGACACTCACTATTGTATATCACCAGCCATGTTCACTTATATGGTAGCTCCTGCTTTTGAAGGGATGGGAGGTTGATCTCAGGTAGAATATAGGGTAGGTTTAATGAATGCTGCAAGATAAAACTGAAAAGAGCTAGCCAACTGTAAGTGTGAAGGAAATTGAAAGATAAACATAGGGACTGCAATGTCTTATTAACTCACCTTGAAAAATGAGGGTGACCGAGGATAGGATATGAGGGTAACTTGATCCATATTTCAGATGAGTAACCCTGGGGTCAGTGCCAAGGATGTATTTGCAGGAGGAACCTGGAGACATTGAGGGCAGCGAGAATGTCATTCTGGAGGAGGGTTTATGTTAAAACTGGAAATCTAAAACCTGTAAATTAAAAAATAGACATAGGTGAAGAATTAGCTGACATAATCCAAAGAGTAAAATGAAAGCTCTTCCCAGAAGAACTTACAATATTTCTGACTTGTTTGACAGAAGGTATAACTGCATATTTTTGTATTAGTAAATACAAAGTTAACAGGCTTTTACAATAGTCCAGACAATCCATGAAATTACTTGAACCTGAAGCAGCAGGTGAAATGCAAATGAAGGTCATCTGTGGAGGGCACTAGATGGGCAGATCTAGACACAAATCTAAGGTTTATCAGCTGGCTTCTGGGTGAACTGTGAAGTCTGTGACGAAATTCATCATGACAGAAGAAGATTGGGGTGATTTTTGTAACACAGAAATATGCTTCCCTGAGGCGTGTGCATGAATGGTAGCTCAGCATCTCAGTCCACTACCACGTGCACAAGAAGGAAACGCTTGCCCAAGCTGCTCCTGGCTAAGGACTGAGCATGAGATCGTGTGCTAGTGCAAGCCGATCCCGAGAGAGGTGGGACTCCGCTGATGCAGAACAGTGGCTTAGAATGATTCTTAGAATTGCGTTCAGTCTGGAAGTTTTCCTTGCTTTGTTTCCTTCCTTTTCCTGTGTCATTCTGAATGTTTTCCCTGCCATTGTCTCTTTTCCATTTATCCTTCACAAGGGTGTCTCCCAATAAGTCTCTCACATGTCTACACTTGCGTTGGTGCCTGGTTCTCTGAGACCAAACTAACGCAGTGGCCTAAGGAAAGGGGGGTAATGGTTTTGTTTGGGAGATCTTGGGTTTGAGATCACACTGCGATTTGCCATTACTGTATAAACAGGCTATTGGAAAAACAGTCTCAGGTAACTTGGGTTGCAATTTTCATATCTATTTACATAGAATAATATTTCCCTATTTACAATTGTATGGATTGAATGCAGAGTTTTGAATAAAAACAAACTTCAAAACACAATGTACATATTTATGTTAATAATTTTTCTGCATCAAACTAGTTATCTCCATTGAGATCTAACAGATACAAAAGGGCATATTTTTCAAGTGAGGTGATTAATTCAGATTAAAGAATTATGAGCCTGCATATTTCCCTTTTAAAGTTTTAGATAGTGAATTGACTCTCAGTTATAAGAATATTTTCAGCATATTTCTACTTCAAGAAATAGCTAGAAAAATTATACTGCTATTTGTGAGAATTTCATTTTCTCTGATGTCTCAAATTTACTAAGAAAATTATGAATATATGCATTTATGTTTTAATACTTAAGCTTAGTAATGATACTTCTTACATTGATTGAAAACATTTGTGTCAGGTACTGTACTGAGTACTTAATCTACATTATGTATTTGCTTGATTTCCTACTCAGGGTCCATGATACTGTATTTTCTTCCTATGGTAGCCATGAGTGATGTCCCTTAACCTTTACCATCTTACAATATGCCAGGATTTCACACTCTAACCCCTTTTATGTTCTGTTGGGAATGTGATTAATTCTACCCAAAGACATATGAGCAGAAGTGCATGAGCCCGTCCAGCTCTGGTCTTCTCATTGCCCATGTAGGAGCCTTCTGTCTCTCTCCACTTTAACAAGTAACTTTCCAAACATTGGATGTCTTGGCAGCCTGGATTCTGGTGTTAGGAAATAGGGAACAGAGCCCCAGCAGACCCAGATAGACACATTGAGAGTGAGAAATAGCCTTTTGTGGACATAATCACTAAGATGGAGTAATTTTTGTTGTTGCCATATCATAACCATACCACTGCAGACTCATACAGATACTCCCATTCGTGAGTACCTGCTACAGCCACAATAGACACTGAGGTATATGGCCTCATCTAGAGACCCCTGGACGGCAGCAATGATATGTCATTGAAGGCTGGAATTTGGCATGTAATACACTTGATAAAACTGTCACCTGCAATAATGTAGAGTGAATGAATTGATCTACCATCTTTACACTTCTAAGCAGTAAAATGTAAAACTGAGTTGGCATTTAAGCAGCAACTCAAAAGCATTATGAGAAATGCTTCATGTCAGAGAAGTAGGCACAATTTTCATTACTAGATAACAAAAGACTTAATCATAAAGTAAAAATTGATAAATTGTATTATATTTAGGCTTGAAACTTTGAATATAAAGAAGACAAGTTCTAGAAAATGAAAAGCAAGAAAATATTTTCAATGTACATACTTGATAAAGGTCTTGTCTACTATATATATGAATTTCTACAAATCAGTAGAAATGATAGTTCCACAGAGAATAAGCAAGAACTTGAACATGCCCTTCACACGGTGGACTATCCAAAGAAATAATAAGCATATAAAACTATGTTAAATCTTATTCTTTAGAGAGATGCACCACATACATATAATAAGAAATATACATACCAGAATGGTTAAAAAATGTTGTCAATATCAAGTGTTGGAAAGGATTTATGTTAACAGGAAATCTCATTGCTGCTGATAGCAATTTGATACATCTGCTTTTGAAAACTTGCAGCGCCAACTAAAATTAGATCACACTTAATTATAAAACCAACAAAAATAGCTGCATATGTTCGTCAAAAGACATGAAAAATGCTTATAGCCATGCTATTCTAGCAGAAAAAAACTGAAAACTATCCATATCATCATAAGAATGGATAAATGCGGGGCACCTGGGTGGCACAGCGGTTAACCGTCTGCCTTCGGCTCAGGGCGTGATCCCGGTGTTATGAGATCGAGCCCCACATCAGGCTCTTCCACTATACGCCTGTTTCTTCCTCTCCCACTCCCCCTGCTTGTGTTTCCTCTATCTCTGTCTCTATCTCTGTTGAATAAATAAATAAAATCTTTAAAAAAAAAGAATGGATAAATGCATTGTATTACATTCATTGAAGAGAACTATGGAAAAATAGAATGTACTAACTGCATCAAGATCAATGCTCCCCTCAAAATAATGTTGATCAAAAAAAAAAAAAGACAGACGAAAAAGAATTCATGCTGTATTATTTCATTTATAATAATTTCATAACTAAACAAAACTCATCTATGCTGATACAACTCAACAGAATAGTTGAGAGGCAGTAACTGGAAGGTACAATAGAGGACCTTCTGGGGTTCTGGTAAAGAGTAGTTTTTTAACTGGGTGGTGAGTGTATCAATGTGTTCGTCCTCTAATGATCTAATTATACAAATGGATTTGTTCACTTTGTTGTCTCACTAAAAAAAAAAGAAAAAGAAAAATTAGAGAAAATCTCAGTTCTGTCAAGTCAGACATTTAAATGCATTACCAATTGATATCATGTCTGAATGGAACAACCGTTGCTATATCATGCTTTTACCATAAATTTAGATTTTGAATTTCTTTTTTAAGTAGTTTAATTCTTTGTAAGGATTGATATTTTGTGCATTTAATTTGATCTTAGTGATGTTATCAAGACAAAAGATAAAAATTACTTTATATTTAACATAAAAGGTAACATTTCTTGATAAAAAACATGAAAATGTTTTGTAGGTATAATTGACATCTATAATTAGTTGACTTTAACTGGAGGAAATTATTCTCAATATGGCTCCATTTTTATATATGAAAGAAAAATTATAGGATTTTAGTGATCTTATTTTACTTCTATCTTGGAATATTTTGCTTTTCATCATCTTAGAAATTATTTTATCATTACTCATGAATTATTCCCAACTTGGCTAAAAGGAGACTAAAATAAGAATAAGACTGAATCACCTAGAATGATGCAATGATAAAATAAATCATCAATATTACATCATCCTTCAGTTTTTAATTGGGTTGTCCAAAATACTTCAGCTTTTAAAAAGTATTTTTTTAAGTTAAAGTTATAAAATAATTCTAGAAACATGATCTTTGTAGTCTTTTTAAATGAAGTGTTCATTGAACACATTGAGAATTCAGATTTAAAAAAAAAATTCTGTCAAAATGGCGAAGAGAATGATAGTCTCCACTATTATATAAATCGAAATGTGAATGCATAGAGACAGATAGCAGCACTTTAGATACTAATTATAATGGTGAAATTAATTATATAAGAGAAATTCCAGACTATATATCTTCAGATGAAAATATTCCAGATGGATTTCCTCAAAATCAAGAAGCAATGAGTGAGCAATATATTTCTAAAAATGAAAGAGATATATGACATTCTCATCCAGTTAGTTATTCAACAGTAAAGATTTTATCACAAAGCATCTTGTGACATGAATCTGTATTATAATGTGTCAATGTATTCTTTGATTTTTATGTTGCTCATGCATCAAAATTTACCTAATAAGATTTGTAAGGGGACAAATTCTGAAGACAAGTGTGATGATTCATTTTATGTGTCAATTTTGCCATGCAGTTATTTAATCAAACATTAATCTATGTATTGCTGTGAAGGTGTTTTGTAGATGCAATTAACATCCACCATTACTTGACTTTAAATAAAAAAGATTATCTTCAGTAATCTGGGTGGCCTCTTCAAATTAGCTGAATGGGTTTAAGAGCAAAACTGAAGTTTCTGCAGGAAGAAGAAATTACCACAGTCTCAGTTTCTGCTGGACTAGCCTTTCCAGACTGCCTTTTGTGACAGCCAGTCCTACAAATTTTGGACTCACCAAACCAGGTCCCATAGTTGCATAAGCAAATTTCTTAAAATAAATCTCTCTTTCTCTTTTATGCATGTATGCATGCATATATGATATATAATTACATATATATATCTATAATTTATATATACATCTAAAATTTTATTTTACATTATTTATATTATATATACATGTAGAAAAAATCAAAGCCTAACTCAGAAGATGTATATAAAAAGTTAATTGAAAAAAAAATGGTTATAAGAAAAGAAAAAAAAAACATTATATAGAAATTTAAAAATACACCTATTGATCATTTCATTTGGTATTTATAAACCTAAAAGTGAAAATATTTTGTAACTATAGACCAAAAATGATGGCCAACATGTCTACAATGAAATTATGAGCTTTTAAATTATCAAAAGCCTTGAATTTTGATGACTCAAGAGCATGAAGAAGAACCAGAAATAATGATAAGTGAACTCTATTTGAATATTTGAAATCAGGACTCAGTACTTACAAGATTGATGTGCTTCAAGTTCATTCATGTGAGTTGCATTCAAAGGATATTGCCTATTTCAGGTATATACCTTTGCTTTACCACCAGGAAATTATGGAATAAAAACAAGGGTTTGATGTGTTTAAATTCTTATTAAAAATTTTAATGAAGTTGTCTTCCCTATACCTTTACTCTTAGTTCTGTAAATTATTTGTAAATAATTTAAAACTATTTAAAATATCTTCTTTACCCAGATAGCAAGTGGTGATGCCTGTTTTTCCTTGTGTAATGGGGGTCAAGATGTCCTTTGCAAACGATTTTTGAACAAAAATACCCAGGAAAAATAAACTAAAGTTTTGACTATCCCCAAGGAGCCAGTATAGATTCAAAATACCCGGAGTGAACTGGGAAGAGTGGGGCCTGTCAAATGTACATTGGCACATGGATCTCAATGAAATAAAAGAGTTAAGAAACGAATTAGGTTTGTGAAGCAATTGTACTACCAAAAAGACCACTAGCTTAGACTTAAAATGCAATGCCCTTGAGTTCACACATTACTATGAATGAGAAGCAGACAGAGAAGTCTGCTCAACCCCCAAGGAGAACGTATTACCCAACACTCAATTCACAGGTGTCCAAAGAGGATGATGAAGGAAGGGTTCCCATAAATGGAAGACAAGAGCCTTGGAGAACTGTGGACTGGGAAGTCCCTCCCAAGGAGCAGGAACAGACCCTAGTCAGGAAGATTTCCTTCCCAGGGGAAAAAAGGGCATCACAAAATCTACAAAGGGATTGTTATGGTGGTCCTTCCAATTGAGAACTTTTAGTGAGATTATCCACTTTGTGCTCCACCATGGTCCAAGGGCGCATTTGCTTCCCAGGAGTTCTAGATGAGAAAGATCTACGTCTACACCTCATATATCCAACAATTGCCATGAAACACTCGCAGACTTGCATTTTGACCTTCGTGCTGTGACTGGTTGGGACTTTGGGTGGATTGTCAGATAAGCAGGCCCTTGTAAATGTTAATATGGTTCACCAAATAGTTCAGCACATGGAAGTTAGCTCTTCCTGACCTCTAGGGAACTATTTGGGGGTAACCAAATAGCTTTGGCTGGTGAGATTTGAGTCTAAGTGACAACTATCACTGTTGGACCCAAATATTTAATTGTCTATTCACAGCCATCCATTGCTCTCTTCCCTTGGGTCATGGTAATAGGCAAAATTTTAAACGGTAGCTGTTCTGTCAGCCTTGGTTTTAGTGTAATCACTGACCCAACTTGTAAAGGTCATGTGAGAAATAGTGTTTTGATTTTATCAGGCAGTAACATTCTGAGTCTGTTAGTTATTGTAATGCAACCTGACATGCTTCCTGTCTTTTCCTTCTCTGGTTGCTCTATGCTAGTTTCTTTTGCTGACTTCTCTCCCTCAAACTAAACCTAACACAATAGTATCTGGGTCCCCTTTCCTATCTATATTCTCTCCTAGAGGTACCACATCCATTCCAATGCCTTACAACATCGTCTACAGGCTAATAAACCCAAAGTTATGTTCCCAATCCAGACCAGTCATCTGATCTCCATATTCAGATTTTTTATTCACTATTAAATATCTGGGCTTGGATATTGTTTAGGTTTCCCAACTGTTAACACTGCTACACTAGAACTTTTCAACACATCTCTGAGTAAGTATGTTCTTGTCTTTCTATCAGTTAATACCAACCCTCCCTCTGGTTGTCTTAAGCAGAAAGATAGTAATCTTCCTTGAATCCTCCCTTATCCCAAAACTTCATATTTATTCGATCAGCTGGGCCTGGGAGTTTTTCTCCAGAATATATCTTAAATGTGTACACTATTATCCATCTACACTGCCATTCACCTTGGGCTGAGCCCTTGTCATCTTTCACCAAGATGCCACAAGGCGGCTCCAGACCATTCTTTTGTTGCCATTTTTATGCCCTGCAGCCCATTCTCCACACAGCAGCTGGAGAAATCTAGTCATCATACTCTCTTGATTTTAATGTTTACACAGTTATCCAATGCTTTTCCTTTGCTCTTAAAATAAAACCAACATTCTATACCTTGTAATCCTATCCACTTTTAAAAACCTTACTAAATACCTAACCTCCCTGCCTTACTATACTTCAACACACTGGCCTTTTTTTTTTTTTTTTTTCCATTCATTGAATAGTCCTAGCCCTTTCTGACTCATATTGTTGTACCTAAATCAACTTATAATGAGGCTGACATCTTCCTATCATCCCATTTCAGCATCTATATCCTCAGGGAGGAGTTTTCTGTCCATTTAATCTAAAATAGAACTTTTCTAGCTAGCCCTTTTATTATCTGCATCCTAGAACCCTATTTATTTTATTCTCCTCATGAATTACTGGATTGTAAATGTTGCATTTTCTTGCTTATTGTCTTACTCATGTCTCTTCCAATGCCATGTAAGCTCCACTGGAATATGGGTTAACCATGTCTGCTTTCTTCTCATTTATACATTCCTGAAGCCCAGCACCATGTCAAGCAGATGGTGATTGCTCAAGGAAACTCTGTGTTGGGGGGAGTATTAATTTTGAAATTCTTTTGTTTAAATAAGTTATATGTATTTGCAATTGTAAAATAATACTTGGTATTTCTATCAGTTAATACCACATCAGTGTGGTAAAAGGTCACATTTTATCTAAGAAAAATGAATTATGCCATTCAAACTTGAAGATTACAAAGTCAATTTCCATTACTTGGCCCAAATAAATTTCCTCATCTTTCTTCTATAAATTTTTGAAGATGTATTAGTTAAGTATTTTATTTCCTTGTTTAATATGAAGGAAAAGTCTCATATACTGAGGTCTAAATAAATATGCACATTCTTTAATATGGACATTTCTTACAATTCTAAATGGAATTCTAAACTGAATAAGGTTTGTTTTGTGTTCTTACACTGTACATAAATACACAAATAACAAATAAATAAATAAACAAATAAAAGAAACACATAAGTTTAAAAAGTGAGAATAGGTGTCTGGCATGGAAAATAAAGAATTGTGTAAAGGTTAAGTGAGAATAGAGGGCACTTATCAGCCTGACCTCTTTCTACAGGAGGTGGCGCATAAAAAGAAAACCTAGTTTGCTTGCTATATTGTAATTCTGTTTATTCATTTGCCTCCTGCTTCTAGGAGCAAGCACAGACACATCCATAAATTATATGATTTAACACAAAGTCACTTTTACTCCTAAAATGCAAACATATGGAAAGTGCAATAAACATTTCCTAAATTATGTGTGAATACATTAAAAATAGCTTGTAAGTACCTTGGTTTTTGTAGGAACAGCATACATATTTTCCATTCCACAAACTCTAAAATTCTATGTCTTCCCTCCATTATTATTCCATATGATTTACACAATTAAGATCTTGGGAAGTTGGAACAAATGCTTTATAAAAATAAAAACCATAGTTGACCAAGATGGTAACATAGGTGGCTTCTAAGCTCCCCTTCTCCCACAGACAGACGAAATATACAGCTATATATGGAGTAATTCCCTCTGAAAGAGACTCAGAAAGTAGCTGAATAACTCCTACATAGCAAGAAAATGAGAAAACACCTACATCAAATTGGATAGGAAAGGCTGAAACACTCTCACTATAAACCTCACTCTCAGCACAATGCCACAAAATTGGGATGAAACCCCCAACTCCTAGCTTCTCCCTGAGGAGTAAAGAGTTTGGACTGCACATCTCATTCTCCAATTTTTAGGAACCCCACTGTAGGGATAGGCCCCCAGATGCCTAGCTCTGAAAGCCAAGCTAGTTTGTGTCCACAAGACGCACAAATCTGTAGCAAACAAAGAAATAGTACTTAATGGGTATACCAGATCTTACAGAGGCTCCCCTAGGGCTCAATGAAGAGGGAGCAGGAAAATCAGGTATCTTCTAGTCTTTCCCTGGAAGAGATTTATCCGTATATTTTAGAAGATGCTGCATGAGGATCAGATTTTTAACTTTACATATCTTGGGGCTGCCTGTTATCCTTCCCAGAGGTCAGGGAAGCTGGTGGACATCTCCTGCACCTTCCTTTTCAGCCAGCTCCAATAATAAAACCAAGTCACTGTTACCTCCCTGGAAGAAGTTTGCATACACATCTAATGCCCCAGCTTTTGTAGCTGCCTCACAAGAGAAAGGCCCCTGGATTGTATGTCTCTGAGAGCCAATAGAAATTGCATTCATGAGTCCCACAGGACTGTAGCAAACAAAGAAGCAATTTTTTTTTAGAGATTTTATTTATTTATTTATTTGACAGAGATAGAGACAGCCAGCAAGAAAGGGAACACAAGCAGGGGGAGTGGGAGAGGAAGAAGCAGGCTCATAGCAGAGGAGCCTGATGTGGGGCTTGATCCCAGAACACCAGGATCACTCCCTGAGCCGAAGGCAGATGCTTAACCACTGTGCCACCCAGGCGCCCCCAAAGAAGCAATTCTTAATAGGTGCAAGAGCACCATTTCCCCACCTAACCCCAGGCCTTACACTCAGGCTCAGAGGAGAGAAAGCAGACAAAAATGGCAATCTCTCGGGTTTTCTCTGGAAGGGGTTTAACTAAATACATTTCCAAATGCTGTCTGAAGATCTTGCTCATAATCAGCCTGCATCTAGGTGCTGTCTCTGAGTCTCTTTGAGGGAGGTCTTACCACACCCTCAACTATTGGGAGCCCTGAAGAAAAAAGAAGCCATCTTAGACAATCAAAAATTTGAAACAAGGCAACCAGGATCTTGGGTTGGACTAATTGATGAGGTTCACCTACAAGAGACTACTTTGCCAAGACTGGGAGAGGCTATTTTATCTAATGTGCAGAAACAACACAGAGAGTAAATGAAGAAACAGAGAAACATGTTTCAAACAAAACCATGCAAACCTATAGAAATAGATGTTAATAAAACAGAGATAAGTGATTTAACTGGTAGAGAGTTCAAAGCAAATTTAACTGGTAGACAGTATTGAGTTGCTCACCAAAATCAGGAAAGCAATGTATGAACATACAGAGAATTTCA
Organism: Ailuropoda melanoleuca; assembly: GCF_002007445.2. NCBI lineage: Eukaryota > Metazoa > Chordata > Mammalia > Carnivora > Ursidae > Ailuropoda > Ailuropoda melanoleuca. The sequence continues at coordinate 115,235,853 of NC_048218.1, read as the reverse complement.
ACAAAGACATGTAATATTAAAAAGCACAAATCATAGAGTTGAAGAATACAATAGCTGAGCTGAAATATTTAATAAAGTGTTTCAGTAGCAGACTAGATCAACTGGAAGAAAAAATCAACTAATTGAAAGACAGGTCAATGGAAATCATCCAATCAGAAGAGCAAAAAGGAAAAAAAAAATAATAAGAGAGTAGGATAGTTTATGGGACTTATGGGGAACCATTAAGAGGATGCATTCACATTATAAGTGCCCCAGAAGGAGAAAAGAGAGATAAAGGGGCTAAAAGCTGATTCAAAGAAATAGTGGCTGAAAAATATCTCAACCTGGGGAAAGAAACAGACATCCAGATTCAGAAAGCCTAGAGACTTTCAAAAAATATGAACCCAAATATAACTACACTGAGACATGTTATAATTAAATTTTCAAAAGTTAAAAACAAGGAGGGAATCTTAAAAGCAGCAAGAAAAAAAAATAACTTGTTACATACAAGGGAATCTCCATGAAACTATGAGCAAATTTCTCATCAGGAACTTTGCCGGCCAAAGTGGAGTAGGATGATATATTTAAAATGCTAAAAGAAAAATATTACCAATGAAGAAGAATACCTACAATGTTGTCCTTCATAATTGAAGGAAAAGTAGAGTTTTCCAGACAAACAAAAGCAGAAGGAGTTCATCACTATTAGACTTGCCTTACAAGAAAAGTTAAAGAAAGTTCTTTGGTGCGCCTGGGTGGTTCAGTGGGTTGAGTGTCCGACTTTTGATTTCCTCTCAGGTCATGACCTCAGGGTCGTGGGATTAAGCCCTGCAATGTGCTCTGTGCTCAGCATGGAGTCTGCTTGGGATTCTCTCTCTCTCTCTCTCCCTCTGCCCCTCCCCCCACTTGCATGCTCCAAATAAATAAATAAATAAATAAATAAATAAGTCTTTAAAAAAAAAGGAAGTTCTTCAAATTGATATGAAAGGACAGTAATTAGTAACAGGAAAACATATGAAAGTATAAAGATAAAAATATAGTCAGTTTTAGAATACTCCAAGTTGTGATGGGGGGGTGTAAATCACAACACTAGAACAAAAGTTAAACGATGAAGGTATTAAAAATGACTATAACTACAATAATTTTTAATGGATACACAATGTTGAAAATGTAAATTGTCACGGCGCCTCTGTAGTGCAGTAGTTAAGCGTCTGCCTTCTGCTCAGGGCCTGATCCCAGCGTTCTGGGATCGAGTCCCACATCGGGCTCCTCGGCTGGGTGCCTGCTTCTTCCTCTCCCTCTCCCCTGCTATGTTCCCTCTCTCACTGGCTGTCTCTCTGTCACATAAATAAATAAAATCTTTAAAAAAAAACATAAACTGTGACATTAAAAATAAAATACGAGAAAGGGGAGTGTAAAAATGTAAAGCTTTTCTATGGGTTTGAAGTTAAGCTGTTATCAGCCAAAAGTAGACTGTTTAAAGATGTTTTATGTAAGCCTCATGGTAACCACAAAGCAAAAGCCTGGAGTAGATACAAAAATATAAAGGAAAGAAAGCATAGCACTTCAGGAAATTATCAAATTACAATGGAAAAGAACAGGAAAGGAAGAAAGGAACAAAGAAATTACAAACAACCAGAATACAATTAACAAAATAGCAATAGTCAGTGCATATCTATCAATAATTATTTTTAATGTAAATGGACTAAATAATCTAATCAAAAGACATAAAGTGGCTTAAAAGGTAGAAAAACAAAACCAGATTATATGCTGTTTATAAGCCACTCACTTCAGCTTTAGGGACACACATGGACTCAAAGGAAAAGTATGGGAAAATGAATTACATGTAAATAAAAGCTTAAAGAAAGCAGAGTAAGTGTGCTTATATCAGACAAAAATAGAATTTAAACCTATGACTATAACAAAAGACAAAGAAATTATTATATGAAGTGATTCTTCAAGAAGATATAGCATTAGTATTTATGCAGCCAATATAAGAGGACAAAAATATATAAAGCAAATATTAATAGATCTGAATCAAGAAATAAAATAATAGCAAGGGACTTCAGTACTTAACTTTCAGCAATGAATGGATCCTTTAGCCAAAAAAAAAAAAAAATCTAAGAGGAAATATTAGACTAATACTACAAGTTAGATGGACCTGGGAGAACATTCCATACAGCAGCAGCAGAATACACATTCTTCTCTAGCATCCACGTAACATTCTGGTGGGGGATCTTGCCTTGATGTTGATGGCTGCTGACTGATCAGGGTGGTGGTTACCGAAGGTTGAGGAGGCCATGGAAATTCTTAAAATAAGACAATGAAGATTGACACATTTACTCTTTGTTTCACAAAATGATTATTTCCTCATCCATAAGAAGCAACTCCTCATCTTTTAAAGTTTTATCAAGAGATTGCAGCAATTCAGTCACATTTTTAGGCTCCACTTTCTATTTTCACTAAATCTGCAGTTATTTCCTTCACTAAAGTTTTTAACCCCCTCAAAGTCATCCGTGAGGGTGGAAATCAACTTTTTTTTTAAGATTTTATTTATTTGACAGAGAGAATGAGAGAGAGAGCACAAGCAGGGGGAGCAGCAGGTAGAGTGAGAGGGAGAAGCAGATTTCCCCCTGAGCAGGGAGCCAGATGCAGGACTTGATCCCAGGACCCTGGATCATGACCTGAGCTGAAGGCAGATGTCCAACCAACTGAGCCACCCATGTGCCCCTCAACTTCTAAATTTATCTTCATATTGATATCTTGATCTCTTCTCATGAATCATAAATGTTCTTAAGGGCATCCAGAATAGTGAATACCTTCAAGAAGATTATTTATTGGCTTTGCCCAGAAACATCAGAGGAATCACTATCTATGCCAGCTCTAGTCTTACAAAACGTATTTCCTAAATAATAAGACTTGAAAGTCAAAATGACTCCTTGATCCATGGGCTGCAGAATGGATGTTGTGTTTGCAGGCATGAAAACAACATTAATCTCATTGTACATCTTCATCAGAGCTCTTGGGTGACCAGATGTACTGTCAATGAGCATTAATCTTTTGAAAACAATCTTTTTTTCCTGAGCAGTAAGTCTCAAATATTTAGTAAAATATTTAAAATATTTAGTGGGCTTAACATATTTAGTAAATCATGCTATAAACAGATGTGCCACCACCCAGGCTTCATTGTTTCACTTATAGAGCACAGGAAGAGCAGATTTAACATAATTCTTAAAGGTTCTAAGATTTTCAGAATGGTAAATGAGTGTTGGCTTCAACTTCAAGTCACCAGCTGTATTACCCCCTAACAAGAGTCAGACTGTCCTTTGAAGTTGTGAAACCAGGGATTGACTTCTTTCTAGCTATGAAAGTCCTAGATGGCATCTATTTCCAATAGAAGGCTGTTTCATCTACATTGAAAATCTGTTTAGTGGAGCCACCTTCATAAATTATCTCAGCTAGCTCTTCTGGAAGACTTGTTGCAATGCCTACATTAGCACTTGCTGCTTCACCTTGAACTTTATGTTATGAAGATGCCTTCTTTCCTTAAACCTCAAAAACCAACCTCAACCTTGCAGCTTCCCCACCTCTCAACCTTCATAGAATTGAAGAGTCAGGGCCTTGCTCTGGATTAATAGGCTTTGGCTTAAGGGAATGTTGGGACTGTTTTGATTTTCTATCTAGGCTACTAAAACTTTCTCCATATCATGAGGTTGTTTTGCTTTCTCATCATTCACGTGTAGCACTTTTAATTTCCTTCAAGAACTTCTTTGTATTCACAGCTTGGCTAACTGTTTGGTAGAAGAGGCCAAGTTTTTGACCTTCTTAGCTTTTGACATGCCTTCCTCACTAAGCTCAATCATTTCTAGCTTTTGATTTAAAGGGAGATATGTGTGACCCTTCTTTCACTTGAACACCTAGAGGACATTGTAGAGTTATTTATTAGCCTAATTTCGATGTCATTGTGTCTTAGGAAATAGGGAGGCCCAAGGAGAGGGAGAGAGATGGCCCACTGGTGGAGCATTTGGGACACACAACATTTGTTTACAGTTAAATTTTCTGTCTTATATGGGCATGGTTTGTGGTCCCCCATAAAAGATCACTAATCACAGATCACCATAACAAATACAATAATAGTGAAAAGTTTGAAATAGTAAAAGAATTAGCAAAAGGTGACACAGAGACACCTACGGGAACAAACGCTGTTGAAAAAATAGCACCAATAGATTTGCTCAACACAGGTTTGCCATAAACCATCACTTCATTAAAAAAATAAATAATAATAATAATAATCTGTGAAGGTCAATAAAACAAAGTACAATAAAATAAAATGAGGTATGGCTTGCATACACACAATGGGATATTACCTCCCCCTAAGAAAGAAGAAAATCCGGGTATTTACAACAGTAAAGATGTACCTGGAGAGCATATACTAGGTGAGATAAGCCAGAGAGAGGGAGACAAATACTGCATGGTATTACCTATATGTGGATACAAAAAGGAGAAAAAAAAAAAAAAAGCTCAAACTGAGAGAAACAGAGTAGAACTGTGGTAGCCAGGGGCTTGGGGCATGGTTGGTAAATGAGTCAAACTTTCAGTTATAAGAAAACCAAGGTCTGAGGGTCTAATATATAATGTGTTGACTGTAGTTGAGAATAATGTATTATATTACTGAAGTTTGCTAAAAGAGTAGAATTTAAGTGTTTTCAAAAAAAAATCACATGTGGAGACATGTTGATTTTAAGCACATTAGTCTGTGGAGGAAGAGGATTCCCTCATAAAGGGGAGTGAACAGGGAAGATACCACCACCAAATCCCAGCCCTGTGGTGGGGTGTGGGAAGTGCCGCATAGGGAAGACCATGCACCACTTCCCCAGCACCGACTCATGGGAGCCCAAGTAAAGTGATGATTGCATAAGTTAATTAAAAGGAAGGAATCCTTTTACAATGTATATGCATATCAAATCATCATGTTATACATTTTAAATATCTTACAATTTTATTTATTTATCTATTATACCTCAGTAAAGCTGAAAACAAAAAATGATTTGCCAATCCATATATATTTGAAGAGAAAACTTTATTCTACTGTTTTACTAGTTTGTTAACATTTTTGGTACATTATAATTTCTCATGGAATTTTGAAAAACAAGTATATAAATAGGCTTCATCCTAAGAAAACATAATTAATAGGTTTGGATGTATGCTTTTGAAGTTGCATTTTCTAAAAGTACCACAGAGGATTTTAATGTACAGTCAGGGTTAAAAATCATCATTGTAATAAATTAATATAATCAGTGTCTTGGGTATCATCCATATAAGAGAGGCATTTAGCATTTTTATCTCATATAATAAATATGAAAATGTTTGAGTGATACATAAACAGAATTTGACCAAGGTCAACTCTCCTAGAAAGTGACATAGAATTTTACTTCATCAATGAACTGAATGTTTGTGCTTAGGACACATCACCCTTTCCTTTTCTTTCACTTTTCCCATCCAAAATGAAAATGTCTATCCTTTGCCTGCCCCACCATTGTATTTAGGAAGCACATAAATTGTTTTGTTGCCTAGGTTCACAGCTGGAGAGGAATGGCACCTCAAGTCTCCCTCACATTTGATTTAGACTTTAGCGTAGATGCTGTTGGGAGGGAATGTATTTTGTATGTGAGAAGGACCTGAATTGTGGGGGGCCAAGGGAGGGATGCTCAGTGTCACTGTAGAGCTCATACTTTGAAATCCTTACCCCAATGGACTGGTATCGGAGGTGGGACTTTGGGGAGGTAACCAGGTTATGAGGGTGGAGCCCTCATAATGGGATTAGTGTCCTTATGAAAAGAGACACAAGAAAGTTTATTCCTCTCTGTTCTCAGCCACGTGAGGACGCGTGAAAAGAATGGCCATGTGCAAACCAGGAAGAGGGCTTTCACCAAACACAGGACCTGCTGGCTCCTTGATCTTGATTTTCCAGCCTGCAGAACTGTGAGAAATAAGTGTTTGTTGTAAAAGCCACTCAGTCTATGTTTTCTGTTACAGCAGCTTGAGCTAAAACCACTTCTCTGCCTATTTACCTAGGAAACTACCTATGTTCTTTCCCATTCTTTACATTTAAATATTTTCTCAACCTTCTTTATCTTTTCCTTAAATTAAATTACAGCTTTATTTTCTCTTTACTCCTGCTCACTTTGGGTTATTCTGTTCTTTTTTCATTACTGATAAATACTATGGCGCTCTATTAACAAAAGCAGTTGTTTGAATTCTGACTACCCCGAGTATGTGTGTAAAAACTCATCTTTCTCATTAAAAAAGAAAGGGAGGGTTGATTGAATTAAGGCAGAAATGTTTGGTCACTAAAAAGAATGTAAAACTGGCCTAGTCGGTTAAGCAGCCGACTCTTGCTTTTGGCTCAGGTCGCGGCCTCAGGGTCATGGGATCAAGCTCTGCATTGGGCTCCAGGCTGAGCAAAGAACTTATTTAAGATTGTCTCTCTTCCTCTCCCTCTGCCCCTCCCCCCTCTCTTTCTTTCTTAAAAAAGAATGTAAAAACTAAATAAATTGGACTAAAAACCAAAATAAACATAGGTCATTGCTCAAGCAGAGCCCTTGAGCCTGTTGGGACATTTTGTTCTAGTATTTTTACCTTGAGCTATTTTATTCCCATAATTTTAATTTTCCAGGCTTACAGACTTTTGAAAAGTTATCAAATCCCACCTGAAAAGAAAAGTTTGCCCAAAGAATTTCTTCAGTGTTCTAGTACATAATTCACACCCATAATGAAGAATGATTATTCACCACAAATTGTAAAATAAAGCATCACTCTTTGATGAAATTAGTATGGTATTTCAGCCGGGTGAAGCTTACTAAAACGGTGAATGTCTTCAGATCTCTTTTAAAACTTCTTATGGGTGTTGAAAACCCCAGAGAGTAGTCTAACATTTTGAGAATACCATCAGTTTTCTTTCTTGCACTTTTATATTTTTGCTTTTCATTTTCTTTCATCTTTTAAAAAGCTGAATTCTTTTCCTTTTTTCTTTCTTTCTTTCTTTCTTTCTTTCTTTCTTTCTTTCTTTCTCTTTCTTTTCTTTTCTTTTCTTTTCTTTTCTTTTCTTTTCTTTTCTTTTCTTTTCTTTTCATCTCCACTTCTGAATCTGCCTCCACCTTCTTCCTCCTGTTTCATTTTAGGTACATAAATGTGATATGGTTTCCCATCTATAAAATACTCATCTATTTTTCATATGTGAAAACAACTTGCCCAGATATACCAGTCTCAGACCCCCTTATTTTTATATTTAAACTGTATATGTGAATGCTAGTCTTCAGTTTAGAACCACTACCTAATTTATAAATAAAAAGTCTTTCCTTATGTATATGTATACGATTTATTTTTTTCAACTAAAAATGTTGTCAAGAAGTTCTATGGTTTTCCCAAAATTATTATAACCATTCAAAATGCATATGTTGGGATTTTTCTTTTTCAGAACAACTCTACTTGCTTCCATGATTATTCTAGAGTCCATGATTTTATATAACCCACTCCATTTCTCAAGATAGTTATTTGTACATGTGGTTCTGAATCAGATCCAGAGATAGTTTTTTCTTGCCCAATTTTATTTATTTCTGTGAAAGCCTTGATTACTGTGGTAAGAAATTCATGAGCAATCAGTGCTTTTTATTGGTCTAATCATAAAACTTTTAAAGCACTCTTATTTATTCCTTATAACAGCCCTGTAGTGTAAGCAAACTAGATATTAATTTTGAAAGAAGAATTTCAAAGGTTTTATCTACCATGAACATACTGTGTGTCAGGCAATGGGGAAATAACACTGAACCAAAAACACAAAAATATCTGTTCTCATTGACTTGTCTAATGGAGTAAAGGTAATACCAAAATAAATATACAAACACAGAGTCTAAATACTAAACAACAAGAAGGAAAACATGAAGGATTATGGGGAGCATTTTAGTTCGGAGTCAGAGAAGGCTTACAGAGAAAGTATTTTTACAGACTGACAAGAGAAGGAGGTAGCTCTGAAGATTTTCAGATCATTCAAGCCAGGTGGGTCAGTAAACGCAAAAGTCCTGAAGTGGGCATATGCATTATGTGTTTAAGGGACAGAGAGAAAGCCAGTGTGGCAGGATTATGAAGTAGTATTAGGAGACAAAGTCAGAAAATTGAGATGGGAATAGATCATGTTGTACCTGGAGGGTCAGAGGATGAATTCTGATGTTTTTTTCTGAGTGAGATGGTCTACCTCTTCTAAGTGGACTGGAGTCACAAGGGAATTATATTTTTAAAGGATGGCTATGGTCTCTATGTTGAAAGTAAATCTTAAATGTGTAAGGGCAGAAAAAAGAGGCACTTAGAGACCTATTTCAGGAATTTATGATGATGGTGTCTCTGTCCAGATTACTGGGTCTAAGTGGGGTGAAATATGGTTGATGCTGGTTATATCTCAAAATAGGTGATTAGAATTTGCTGATGAACCCAATGTGGGTTATGACACAGAGAGAATTCAACAATAACCAATGGGAAAACATTCTTGTCTCTGATTGATATTGGAAGACCACAAGAGAGGTCAATCTGGTGACTATGGTAGGGAATGGATAGCAGTAGCCAGCTTTTGATGTGTTGATTTGGCAATGCTTATTAGACACCCAAGTAAACATCATAAAGGCCATTGAAACTACAAGTGTGTAGTTAAGCACTGAGGTCCAACGTAAGAATATAAATTGCAGAATGATCGATCAGCTTTATGTGGTATTTAAATCTCAGGGTGGATGAGATTACCTAGTGATGAGCATAAATAGAAAAGAGAAGAGGTCCAAAGACAGAGTCCTAGGGCTCTCCAGCATGTAGACGCCCTGGATAGGAGGAGGAATCAGCAAAGGATCAATCAGAAATGTAGAAGATAGGGAATATAGTCAATAATGCTGTAACAACATTGGTGACAGATGACAACTAAACTTATTATGGTGACCATTTTGTAATGTATATAGATATTGAATCACTATGTTGTATACTTGAAACTAATATGATATTGTATGTTAATTATTCTTTAATAGCAAGGGGGAGGAAAAGAAATGTAGGGGAAAAAGCGAAAAACTGAGGATTTCGTATCACAAAAGGAAATGGAGAGTATTTTCAGAGAAAGACATGACAGCACTGTCAAATGCTGCTGTTAATTCACATGTAATGGAAAATGGACATGACACTACATCTGGCGATAAGAGGTAACAGGGAAGAAGGTAGATAGAATAAATGGGCAGAAATTTTGTTTGGTCAGTAGATACTGTTGTGACAGCTTGTGCCCTTGTACTCTGGTTGCTTTAAGCTTGTGAAGGAAGAAGAATGAGGTTGGTAGAAGAGGAGTAAATAGAGAATAGTCTAGAGGAGTGACCAGAAGAAGGAGCAGGAGGCTGAATGAAGCTGGGTGGGCAGTATTCAGAACCCAGTTGAGGATAGATATCTTGAATTTCAAGAAGGACCGGGCAGGATGGTTGGTGCTTTCCCTGCAACCGCTGTTAGCAGCTTGGGTTCCATTCAGAGCCCTAAGTGGAGATGAGGATTTGACCAGGAACCAGAGGACAAGAGAGTGGTTGCTGGATACAAGGCAGCATATATGATGATAAATATAACAGTTGGGTAGAGGGATATGTGACCTTTCTCTTGATCTTTGTCTTCACACTATGTGAACTCAATAAGGTATAGATTGTCTTGTGTGATTTTCTGTTTCTGCATTTTACTTTGTAATAAAAAGGTATGTAACAATGATTTCAAATATATATATATATCACACAAAAAGACATAATAAAAAGAAATATATATTTTAAAATTTTGCATTAAACCTAATTATTTATTTATTTATTTATTTATTTATTTATTTATGTTCCCCATCTTGAATGTTGGTAAAAATCAAACTAATATTCCAGGCTTCATGGAACATTTGGTTTTAAAGGAATGATATTAAGGCCTACTTGGCATCCTGGCTGTAATTAGATTTCAAAAGTGGTAGATACTGCTATTCGACTTTCATAGGATCAATATGGCCTAAGAAAGGATGATAATCAAAACAGACTTTGGTGCCCAAACAAGTAGCAACTGGGAAATTATACTACTCTCCATCAGAGTTTCACCATGCACACTGATATCATAAGAAACTCTAAAAGGTACATCTGAGCATATAAAGCTCTAATCAAAGTTTATCTTTGCCTAATATAGGTTTCCAGATCTATTTTACTTTTAAAACTTTTTTTTATTTTAGAAAACTTTAATTTTATTTTTCATTTATTTATTTATTTTTGTAATTTTTTTAAAAATATTTTTTGAACACTTCATATAAAAATGTTCTCAAGAACAGGCTTTAGAAGCTCCCTTTCCCTGTTCTCCTTATACACTCATCTCTACTTCCTTAAGGGCCACACTTTGTGAGTCTGTAGAGCTCCCTGAACAGAATGACCCTGCCTCTCTTCTCCCTGCTGCAGGATGTCCGGCCACACCCTCATCAAGTGCTCCATGAAGTCCCCAGATGGGTATGGCCTCCGGCAGCACAGAATATACCAGATTCTAACTGTTCAGATATAAATACATGATCCAACCAAACAGTGGGGGAATGTGATAAAAGTCATCACCTGAATTTCATCTTCTAGAAAACTAATGCTCTGAAAAAACTACATTTTCAAAATCCATAGGATAAGTATAAAATTGATTTCCAAATCCTGTGCATACACCAGTGTTTGTGGAATGAACACTATATTTAGTATATTTTCCAGGGGCAGAGGGTCATTTCTTAGCCAAGCTGATGGCCATTTCCTGACTTAGATATTGTCCCAAGTACATGTCTTGGAATCAGTGCACCTGTGAGACATTATTAGAAAATCTTTGGTGGACACACTAATGATTCTCCCAAGTTGTGCTTGGTTTGGCTTTCCATTTATGTTGGCCTTTTCTGTATTTTAGGTGCATTTTATGTCAACATGTAACTAGACATAATTGCATCATAAGGATATGAAGTATTTAATTAAGTCTTATAACAAACCTGTAATAGAACTATCTTTAACCGAATGGACATGTGATTATTATCCTGTATTTTTAGAACAGACCAATTCAATATTATGTACCATTTATACTGAGAAGCTCTGACTTACACGTGTTTTAAATTATTCCTCCCTCATTTGAAGTTCTGTTTCCTTTCATTTAGCCCTCTGTGGAGATGAATAACAGCTGACTGCTTGCCTTGGAAACTAAGCCTGCGTAACACCTGAAGAGTGTTACTTAATCTTAAATTTATGAGATAGTGGCCTAATTAAAATATTTACTACCCTAAAATCATATTTTTCTCATCATGTAATAATTTCTTTGAAATCCCCTAGAATATCCCCAATGTGTTCCATATCTCCTTTAGCTTGAAAGTGGGAAGTGGTTAGAGAATCTCGTTATAGTAAAAATCCGAGTGGCTATGTAGCCTAACCAACCATCTGCAGTTTCGGAGCTCACCATGACATGCTCACCTGGTGGTCATCAGACTCATCTGAATGCCTGTGACAGCACAGAACTCAATATTACACCTGCAGACAGCTCTAACTGATAAAAATCTCTATTGAGCCAAAATCCATTTACTTCCCTTCCTTGGTGTGCTCTGCAGGAGACTTCAAAGCCACAGAGAAAAAGTCGAACGTTGTCTCTCCCCACTGCCCCCCAAAGGACTGCCCATATCAACTTTTGACTCCTTTTCTGTCCTCACCAGTTCTTTCAACATTTTTTCTATGGCTCAAGCCTTTACCATTTTCACAACCAATTCTGATTATATGCCCAAGCCTCTCTACCCCTTCTAAGTAACAAAGCGCAGATGTAACGAAGTAAGAGTGCGATTGTTTGACTCAGCCAGGATAGAATGTAATTGTCATCCACCTCATCTCACTTCATTAGCAATGTGGTCAAATACGACACTTCCTTTTCTATGACCGCATCTCGCTGTTGACTAACACCGTGCTTACTATTAACACAGATAAAATGAAGTTCAGTATGGAGAAATGATATTTATTCAGTTTTAATGTGATATTTTATCTAGTATATCAAACTCAGACCATGTGATATTTGCCTTGAGTGAGAAAAACATATTTGAAACTTTTTAAGCCTTTACCTCCATGGATTTGAGATCCAGCAGTCTTGGCTCTTTAATAAATTCTATCATTTATCTTCTTCTTGAGTCTTCTACTCATTAAATTGTGATCTTTTTTTCCACTACAAGTGTCTGTAAAAACCGATGATGCGTTTGTTCGGTAACATGCCCCAATGCTGTTTCTCTCCTAATCAGTATATATTTAGCTCCCAGCAATAAGACCTCAGTCAGAGTCTACCTAAGTGTTTAGCTGTGAGTGGTGGCTTAGCAGGAATCCAGATTAAGTTACTAAATCTTGACAGAAATGCTAAAGGCATTTTGCTTACCAAGTTGTTCTATATGAGCGCAAACATTAAATGGAAGTTGGAAATGAGAAAAAAAACTATGCACTGAAATATAATTTGAAATCTAGCAGATATATTAAGCAGAAAAATGAATTAGAGATAAATAATGGAATAAATTCAAATTAAGAATAGCCATAAAAGGTGTGAAGATTAACATTCCTGATAATAAATGGCAAATTAGCCATTAGAAAGTAGGTCGGTATTACGTAAATTGGAGATAGAGAAGATAAAATTGTTGGATATGTGCGAGCAGGTTTAAAGTGGGAGGTTTTTAAGCTTGTTTGGCCACACGTGTAGGCCATTGATTAATCTGTGAACTGAACCATATCAACTGGTCAGACCTGAACCAGAGTTTGTGGTAATCATACTTATGTACTTGCTGACTTCCCATTTCTAGAGTGAGTTTATGTGCAAGCTGGGAAATGGCCAGTTCACATATATTGCCCCATTGCAGTTTTTAAAAGCACCGCATTTTACTTTCATATATGTGGTCTGATATTAGAGGATCATTCTGCTTGTATCCCATGTATGGCCACAAAGGGTATGAGGAGACAGGCTGGGAAGGAGGAAATGATTCTCTCCTTGTCTTGTTCGTCTTGGCTTTTGCTTCAGCACTTGAGCTGTTGGGAGGTGACTCCAGGGGTTGCCACCTTTCTGGTTTTCTCCCACCCTGCCTCCTTGCTTTCTACTGAGCAAGAGCCAGGGTGACAGGATGAGGGATGCCCTGCTTTTAACATGGACTCTTTCAAACAGGTTCTGAAGCAATGGGTGATGCTTTTGAAAGCAGACAAGGTCATTGTAGATGTATTTATAGCTGTTTGTGCCATGAAAGTTTCCCATGAATTTTGAATCAAATACATACCTTCTATGTTTCCATGTACATACCTGTATAAAGTAGCAGGGACAGAATAAAAGTATGTACAATAATCAAAGGATGTTTTATTCCAGTGCCCTCCCCACCCCAAAATGCAATTAGATGCATGAAACTATAGTAAGATAAACATTTGTTTATCTACATTAAAGGATAAAGGAGGGGCACCTGGGTGGCTCAGTCAGTTGGGCATCTGCCTTCGCCTCGGGTCTTGATTCCGGGGTCCTGGGGTTGAGTCCCACATTGGGCTCCTTGCTTGGGGGGCAGGCAGGCTGCTTCTCCCTCTCCCTCAACCTGCCATTCCCCCTGCTTGTCCTCTCTCTCTCTGATAAATAAATAAATAAGAACTAAAAAATAAAATAAAAATAAAGGATGAGGGAAACAAGGAAAACATAAAGAAATCAAAACAATGAATAAAGTCAAATCTACTTACCTTAGGCAATTTATATCCTAGCCATGAGGGGTGATAGAGCAAAGTAGTTAAAATCATGGGTGTAAATACTGTCAATTATTAGCCATGTGACCTAGGTCATGTTATATAACCTGTCAAGGGCTTGGTTTCCTTAACTGTAAAATGGGGATAATAATAGTATCTACAGCATGGAGTCAGGTAAAGATTAAATCAGTAAATGTAAATATGTAGAAGGGTACCTGGCACTGAGTAAACATTACATAAGCATTCGTTCTAAGATCATTACTTAAACCACGGTCACAAGTTAAAGGTCACAGTAATGCAGTCATCAGTTTCTGTCATTCACAACCCTCTAGAACACTATGGAAATTTAGGAAGTATTCAAGTTTTCTGAGAAAGGAAAATAAATATCAAAGGGACATATAGTTTATTAAGATCAATTTATCTTGTCTTTACTCAGAACTTATTAATGGTTATTGTGAAGGTGATGTTTTCAAAGTTTGAGCATTGTAAAATTTTAACATTCTAAGCTTAGTTATTTAATTTCCAAATCCTTGGAAAAATTTAAGAAGACATTCAGAAATAGGGAAAATAAATTCCATGGCAGCAGTAAAATGGCTGACCTTTATGTGAAACAGAAAAAAATTATACCATGTGTACTCAAAGCAAAAAATCACAGCATGAGTTTGAAAAGTTTGGTAAGCAAAAGAGAAGTCTATTTATGCCCTAGTTTTCCGGACACATTAGGGTATACCAAAGTAATAAATTCTCATGGTGCAACAGAGAGCCCCATGAAGAGGAAAATTTCCTTCTTTGATTATCCAGGCAGGAAATTGACAATGTACTTTCCAAAAGATATCAATGAGATACTTAGTTCAGCCTTGTTTAAAAAAAAAAAAAAAAAACTAGTAATCTGGAAAGTGGGATCTGTTTTGGTGATTCTTAGGAATATTAGAAAAGAAGAGGGTGGTTATGAATGGAGCATGTAGAGAAATTTGACAAACATGCTAAACTTTTGTACTTAATTTTTATTTCATTCTTTATTTTTCAGGACTTGAGTGACATGTTACGGTCTGTTTCACTAAAATGGCTTTTGAAAACTAAAAAGATCAGAAAAAGGTGATATTTCAGGAGTTCTTGATGAAAACTAATGAAGAGGTTGTAAACAAGGGAATCTGACAGTTGGAATGAAAAGTGGGGAAGAATGCATTGTTGATATACATGTAAGTAACCAGATAATTGATTTTTTAGGCGTAGCCTAGGCCTGTGGCCTGGGCCTAATGGAAGCCATTGTCAGCCCTTATCATTTCTCAGTTTAATAATAAGATTTGTTTCAGGAGAATTCTGGGATGCAGGTATCCCTACACACAGCAGAAAATCAGACGTGCATTCAATGTGTCTGTTATTCAATCTCATGTGTCTCTCTACTTGAGTGGCCAGAGCTCTTCTTCCACCTTACAGCATCTTCCCAAATCTCTCTATTAGTATGATCACTGTAGTTCTCACACTTATATCCTACGTTTGATTTTCAACAAAACAATAACATTTAGTCAAATATCTTTTTCTTTTCCCTCAACATGACTCAGGAATATTCTTTTCATCTTTCTACTTACAATTAACTGGTGATAACTGCTTGGAAGTGGGAAATCAGGAAAGTGAGTTATGCAAAAAAAGAAAATGAGGGAAGAGCCAACAGTTGCAAAATTCAGGACTGCATGTACAGGAAGGATGAAAGTACTGCTCTAAGAACACTGAATCTGGGAACAGACCTAGCTGAGAGTTTGGGTACAGACAAGACTTTTATTTTAGATGTTGAATTAGAGGCCTAATGTGGCACTATGGACTGAGGTCTGTAGGTCATATGATTTTCATCTTTGGAGCTCTGGAGAAATGTCAAGGGTAAAGACATAGATGGAAGATGAACTGAGTGGTTAACAGTTGGGTCCTACCAGAAAAAGCCATTGTTCTAGGAGAACAGTGGAAAAAGCTAAGCACTGAGTAACTTAAGTGGTAATTGGAGAAGAAAATCCAGAAAAGAAGATTAAGAGGATCAAGTAAAGAGTTAAAAAGAGAGAGAGAGAGAGAGAGAGAGAGAGAGACTCCAGATTTTTCAGAAGTCAAACACTAGGAGGCTTATAATACTGAAAGAGTACACAAAAGTGTGAAATAACTCTTGTGATTGCAATAAATTGTACTAAGTAAGGTAAGATATTATTGGTTTGACAATTAGAAAGTGTAATGAAATTTGAGAAGTCAAGTCCATTGGAACTAGATTGTAAATCATTAAGGAAGAAGTGGGAACACTTATTGCTTAAAAAATTATTTTGTGATCAAGTAATTAAAAAGAAACAAACAAACAAAAACACCCCAGTGTGTAGCATGTTCCCTAATTACCATGTGGTTAACAATTTAACAGGTACAGTGGTAATTTTCCCTGTTGTTAATTGCATGCAGGAAAAGTAAAGACAACAATACTAACACCGTATTTAGCTTCCCAGACCATCAGTGACATCTCAAGGCTTGAGTTCTATGCCTAAGACTTTCAATACAATTATATATATTTATTTATATTTGGTTGAATGAAATGAAGTTAGACCTGACGGATTATCATAAGCAGAAATAAAAAGAGTACACACTTTCACTTATCTGCCCTATTTGTGCCATTAAAAAGGTACCTAAATGTAATCTAATTTCAAGAACTTTTAGATGGAACGCAGAGAAATTGAGTCTTTGAATATCTGAAAGCATATTAACCTTGTTGTCAGATTTGATCAATATTTTGGCTGAGTATAGAAATCTAACCTCAGAGGCACCTGGGTGGCACAGCGGTTAAGCGTCTGCCTTCGGCTCAAGGCATGATCCCGGCGTTCTGAAATCGAGCCCCACATCAGGCTCCTCCGCTAGGAGCCTGCTTCTTCCTCTCCTATTCCCCCTGCTTGTGTTCTCTCTCTTGCTGGCTGTCTCTATCTCTGTCGAATAAATAAATAAAATCTTTAAAAAAATAAAAAAATAAAAAATAAAAAAAAAAAGAAATCTAACCTCAGAACTGTTTCCCCAAGAATATGAAGGCCATTTCTCTAACATTTTCTGATATATATTGTTGCCAGTACAGGTTTTTTGTTCTGTTCCTATTTCTTACTCTTTTTGGAGGAAAAAGAAAATGTTGCTCTCTTCGCATTTTTTTTCTTATTCTTTTTCTCTCTCTGGAAGCTTTAAAGACTTTCATTTTTGATGTTGGAGCCTTGTATTTTTCTCACAGTTGCATATGTGTGAATTATCCTGTGTGCCATTTTATGAATTAAGTCATTATAAAGACCTGCCTTTCGTTAGTCCTGGTAAGATTGCTTATTTCATCCATTATTTTCCTTTCTCATATCTCTATTCTGTATTCTTGGAATTAGATAGATATCACTTGAATTTGTTTTTCATGCTCCTTAAATTTTCTCTCCTTCATTACATGTTTTTAAATTTCTGTTTATGTTGAATTTCTGTCATTTATGTTTTAGGACTCAGTGAATCTATTGGTTTTTTATAGTTGTCATCTTATATTTATTTTACAACATTTCTTTCTTGTTTTATAGTTATTATTTTTTTTACTTAGAACCCTATTTTTCTGTTTTTTTTTTCAGTTTTTCAACAACTTACTTTTTTCCATGACTTATTTGTTTCCTTTATTAAATGCATTTATTCTTTGTTTCAATTGCATCTTGATTCCTTCCTTTTGCACTGTTTTCCTCAAATATCTGTTAATCATTGAATTTTCAGGCACTGTTTATGAGTAAATACAGGGGCAGTAAACTATGGCCTATGGCCTATTCCAGTGTGCTACATGGTTCCATGAGTTGTTTGTTTGCTTGCTTGTTTGCATTAACACAGTCATAGCAATTCATTCATGTATTATCCATGATCTGAGGCAGCTTTCCTGATAAAACAGCAAATTTAAATAGTTGCCACAGAGACCATATGTCCCTGAGAGCTTAAAATATTTTCTATGAAACCCTTTACAAAAAAAAAGTATAGACCTCAGAAATTAAAAGATGTCAGTTTTAAGTGTCCTCTGCAGTTGGCACTGGCCTGTTTTTGGGGTTTTTTTTTCTCCTTTTAGTGGAAATTTTGTCAGGAGGCTCGTGAAAAGAGGTGGGGTCTGTGGGCTGTTGTGGGCTGTTTGCTTTTGCTTTGGAACAGGCAAGTCAGAATAGAGACCTCAATTCTTGTTGCTAAAATAAAACATCCTTTTAAAAGATAAGGACTTGAGTATCCTTTGCTCTTGGAAAAACCTAATTAGCATTTCTACTTATTTGCATTTTCCCATTCTGTTTATTATTTCTGTCTGAAAGTACCTCAGATTATTCTCTGCTCCTCTTTGGGACCAGGAAACACGTCTTTCAAACGCAGTTCACGGGTTTAGCTGGATGGAAAACAGTGTCACCTGCCATTTCAGTTCATGGTCATTAAAAATGAACTTATTTGTTCATGATCTTGAAAGCTAGCCTACAATCCATTACCACTTTGTGTTGCATTCAGGATTTGAAATGTCTGTAGCACTCAGTTGGAAAGAACCATTCTTATTCTGGAATGGTCAGCTGTGGTCACACTGACAGTCAGTCCAGTGCTATCCAGTTTCTGGGTCCCCAGATCCTGCCAGAATCCACAGCCCACACCTTGACCCCTCACCTGTTCGTTAGCATTGTTGCAGGGACATTCTTTTTCTTGTAGTCTTCCTGCTAAACCAAAGAGACCTTGTTGCTTCAGCTTGACCACAATCTGAGAGTCAAATTCTGCTATGTGAAAACGAAATAAAACACAAATGGAAAAAGACTTTGTCCAAGACATTGTTTAAAAATATGTCCATTGCTATTGACATCTTTTTTCCCATAATATTCAAGTCAAGTGTTCAACTAAATAGTGTAGCCACTGCTCTCTCAATAGAGCCTGTCCTTGTTTTACCTCATGGGAGGCTGGGGAGTGTCTGATGTCTGGACTCTGGAATTGGATGGTCTGGATGGTCTTGACTTATGTCTCGCTCTGCCACCTCCTTGTTATGTGACCTTCGACAAGTTATTTACTGTGTATTAGCTTTCTAATACGTATGATGAAGATAATAACAATATCTCACAGGACTGTTTTGAGGATGAAATGAGTTAATACACAGAAAGACCTTCTATCAGTAGCTGGCATCCAGCATTTATGCTATGTATCTGTTTGCTAATATTGCAATGTTAATAATGACAATTATGGTAATGATATAATGTTGAACATAGTCACAGCCTTACCTACTGTGAAAACAAGTTTTTACATACATTCAGTACATTTAAATAAAAATAAATGAGCTAGAATTCAAAGTGCACCTTTTTTAGTTGTTTTGTGTTATACCTAAGTGAAATTGCTAGGAATCTGGTATCTCAACATGGTAAAATGGAAAGCATTCTTACATGTATAGACGCAAGTTCTGCAGAACTACAGACTAACAGCAGAAGTTACATTATCATGGATCCAAAGGGACAATCAGCTGCAAAGTGCCTGATCAACATATACAGCTAAAACTACTAATGGATTTAGTGACAAATGGAATTTATTCAAAATACAATAACATTTAAAAAAATATATGTCTTAAGTCACTCCTTCCCTGTAAATCCTGAGTGGTAAAACTACCAGCGTGATATTATTTCCCAAGTGCATATTTTAGCAATAGAAAATCAGTAACGACATGCAAGAACTGATTCCTGTCATTTTATGTTATCCAAAATATTTAGGAATGCATGCTGGTGTTGAAAAGAAAGAGCCAAGGCAACAAGGATAGACCAAGAAACACTATCTTGTGATGGGCACGCAGCCTGTTATCCTTTTAGAACCTATCTTTGCATCCATTAGGGCTTCTGTCTCTCTGAGTGGGGGTCTCAAGCCATCCACAACTGCTGGAGTGTTACAGGTATGGCCTGTAAAGCCAACATTTCCATGATTCCCTTGGGGCTTTCACGATTTCATGGCCACTGGTATCCTACCTGCCAAATCTGAATCCATCGCAGTCAGGTCTTAAGAAGAAGGAAGGAAACATGGTCCTAAATTAATGTAACACATGATGTCTTTTGATGCCTCTTTCAGGTATACCTTATGCCTTGCTCCAACCCAAACACTTGCACATGCTTGAGACAATATTTAAGCTCACACAAACATGGAAGTGAGACTGTGATGTATGAATTCAATAATTTATTAAGACATAGTAAATAATTTAACACACATATTGGTTAAATTATATTTAAACCCCTGTGTAGTTAAGCTGCTTTAAGATTCAAATTGTTTGCCACATATATAGTACCACCATTCCTTATCTCTGTAAATGTACATTTGTAAAACTGTGTGTTCTTCACAAAACACTTAATATTGGACAGTCACGTTAGTTTTGGATGCTTGTCTTCAAGTAAAAGGGTAAAATTATGTAGTTTCTACATTTCTAGAGGTCTTCATTCTAATTATCCAAAATGTTGATGAAAGCCATATCAGTCTGGATCAAATTGAGGGATCACCACATCTGTAAATATAACACAGATATTTTCTGAAGTAATAAAGATCTCTAAAATTCTAACTAGGAAAAAAAATAATATAAAAAGAAAGAAGTTAATATGAAGTGAAAAGAATGTAGGTGGGGAAAAATAAGGTGTCTTCAGTCATGAGAAAAAGTTTATGTGCCTATAGGTAAAGAAAGAGAAAATGGGCAGAAAGTCTTTCCCCCTCTGGGACTAAGGCCCCAGGCATTATTGAACTCAATATCATAAGAAGACAAAAATAGTAATTTCATTGCATTTTTAAGTTAATATCTTTAGCACAACACAATTATTACTGTAATTATCCTTGCTATACTTGGCAGTTTTATATAATTTTAAATTTATTCATTCTCTAAATGAAATTGATATTTTATTTTCCTGATGGATAGAATATAACCCTCAAATAATAACTGAGCTATACTTTAAGGAAAAAAAATTCTCATTAACTACTTCATTTGCGAGACCCTCTTTAATTATATAATGATATATGATGCATTTTATATTTTCATCGACCCTACACATTGTAGTGTATTAAAGAAATCTCAATAAAGCTATTTCATTTGTCAAGATCACAATGAAAATAAAAAAGCATGAAAGAGGATGGTATCTGCCTTGTTCACTGCTGAGTGCCTAGGAAAGTACCTCATGCATAGCAAATAGCAATAAATAGATATAAGTTTAATTGATTAATTCAACTATCTGTAATATATTATTTATTAAGTGGATAAATATGGAAGGAAAAAATCCATAAATGTTATTTTATAAGGTAATTATTAGCAAGTCAAACGTCAGCAATCAAAAATGAGGCAAACAAGATCTATCCCTCCTCCCCTGCCCTCTTCCAAAAAAAGCAAAACTTTCTTAACGGCCACGTTAGATTGTATTCTCTGCATCTGTGTGAAAGAAAGTTGAGGTTTTAAGTCACTGACATTTCGTATCAACTAAGAGGTATGTTTTAAAAAGTACCTGGGAATTTAGGGGCACCTGGGTGGTTCAGTTGGTTAGGCGACTGACTCTTAATTTTGGCTCAGGTCATGATCTCAGAGTCCTGAGATTAAGCCCTGTGTTTGGCTCCCTGCCTAGCAGAAAGTCTGCTTGGGGATTCTCTCTCTCTCTCTCTCCCCCCTTTGCTCCTTTCCCTGCTCTCTCTTTCTAAAATAAATGAGTAAATCTTTAAAATAAAATAAAATAAAATAAAATGTACCTGAGAATTTGTTTTAGTCAGTTATAATAAGATGACAATCACAGAGGAGTTGATGCCATTGACAGAAGAATTTATGACTTTTAGTTCCCAAGGACAGGGGACCCACCATGCCACAGAGGAAGCACCAGGCATGGTCAGGAGGCAACAGGAGTCAGGAGAAGCAAGAGCAAAGCCTCAACTATGCTTTTCCTGGGGAAGAATGGGCAAGTCAGAGTAACCGCTGAGCAAGCCTGAGTTGGGACAGTTTGAATAGTCTCAGTGAGCTCTCAACTAGAGGGTCCGTGTCTAGTTGTTTGGAGCCTTGTCCTGGGGTGATTTGGGGCAGGGACAATATTGGCTTGATGTGAGAGGCAGATAAAGGAGACTGTTTACTTAATGCGGTCTGCATGGGTTGGTTTGCACATAAAAGGTGTGCTCACAGGCAAGTTGTGTACTATATTTAGGAATTAACTAGCTTTGGGAGAAGCATCCCTCCCCCCAGGATACCCAAGCCCCAAGAAGTCAAAGCATCATAAAACAAAAACATGATTAATGTGAAGCATCAAAAGAGAGTCCAGATGTACTTCAAGAATTTTACACCCATTTTCTAGTGCTTATTTGCATACTAGTTTTAGGATATATATAACAGTTAACACAGTTCCTCACAAACAAAATATATAAAAGCAATCTTACCTTTATATATGATGTAGTGATAAATGAAGTTGGATATTGAATGTGAAGGTGCCATATCTTATGCCTGAAATTTATTTACTTTGAGGTACAAAGCAATTCTTAGGGCCAGGGTCTACTCCCTTTGTTAAGTAGAACTTTTGTTGACATCTGTTTAGCACATTGTCATGCTGGGCACTATTAATAGTACAGAATAAGAAATAATCAAGAATGTATGAGTGGGGGCTTCTGATTTCTGGTCTGACACATAAGGAATATTGAAGTTGTTACTCCTGTACACACAGCAAGATAAAAGCTGAACAAAATGAAAATTGACAGCTCTTTTTAGATCCAGGAGGGAATTGAAGTCACAGGGCAAACCATTGTCCCCAGATTAGAGAGACACTGGTGGAAACAGAAGCACAGAATAGACTTAGTGTGGGCAAGTTTGATAAATTAAAACATCATTGTGACCCAGGGTTAGTAAAGCCCTCACACTTTTGTGAGTTTTACCTCGAAGGGGCCTACCAGGTTCTTACATTAAAGGCAAGAGAAAAATCTTCACAGGCTTCCAGCACTCCCAAAGTAGCCATTTTGAAATATGTCTCGAGCTTTCTGTTTTTCTCAATAAGGCTGCCCTCATCAGAAACTATTTTTATCAAAGTTTAACCTACCAGGGTTTTACCAGAACCTAACCTACCTGGGGGAAGGGAAATGTCCAACTTGTTTGTTCTAGGCTTTGATATGATGGAAGGGAAATAACCAACTCCTGTCTGCATAGAGACTTCTACATGGCAGAAGGTAAATACCCACTCTAGTCCTCTCTAGCCTTTGTGTATCACCTGGGAGAGGGTGATGGGGACGGAGAAGCACTTGTGAGATCACAGTTCAGGGCACAGTTTCCCTAAAGCCTAAGACCTAATCACAGGACTAAAGACTGCTTCTCTTCATCCCACACATTACCACCACATCAGTACAGTGCCTATATAATAATAAGGGGATACAACTGAACGAAGTGCACATTTTAAACTTTATTTAAGAAGTCTCTGTGGAACCCCAAAGACAGCAGAGGAAATGCAAACAAAGACATCACAGGAAATTTTAGCCTCATACCTATTGGTATAGCAAAAATGTACATACTGTCTAACTTCTAGCAGGAAAAGCATAAAAGCTTACACTAAAGGCCTATTTGCTTTAGTTATTTTTATATAGACCATTGTATCTGACTTGCAACCAAAAAAATAAAAAAGCACACTAAAAGACAAAAGCAAAAATAATTTAAAGAGACAGGATAAGCATCAGAACCAGATTTAGATACTACATAGATAATTAATGTGGCAAGGACTATAAAGGAAAAAGTGTGGAAAACTGCAAAAACCGCAAAACAGAGGGGTAAGCAGAGAGATGGAAACTCTAAGAAGGAACCAAAAGGAAATTCTAGGAATCAAAACACTATAACAGAAATCAAAAATGCTTTGATCAGCTGACCAATAGTCTGCACACAGTTGAAGAAAGAATCAGTGAACATGAAGTAATGTCAATATAAACTCCTAGAACTAAAGTGAAGAAAGAAGGTAGAATGAAAGTTGCAGAACAGGATGGTCAAGAACCAAGGAACAGTTACAAAACATGTACTATGACGTATTGAATTCCAGGAGGAGAAGACAGAATGGGAAAAAAGAAATTTTTGAAGCAAAATGAGCATTTCCATAGCAAACCACAGATCTAGGAAGCTCACAGAAACCAAGTAGGATATATACTAAAAAGTTGACACCTAGTAGTTTCATATTCAAACTGCAGAAAATCAAAGACAAAGAAAACATCTTGAAAGAAGCCAGAGGGGGAAAAGACATCTTACATATAGAGAAGCAAGGATAAGAGTTATGTTGGACTTCTCTTCAGAAACCATGCAAATAAGAAGAGTGGAGTGAAATATTTAGTGTTGAAAGCAGAAATCAACAACCTAGATTTCTGTATTAAGAAAGAAAGAAAGAAAGAAAGAAAGAAAGAAAGAAAGAAAGCAAGCACAAAAAAACAAAAAACCTCTTTAAAAGTGAAGAAGAAATGAAGACTTTCCCAGACAAGCAAACAATGAATTTTTCTCCAGCAGTCTCTTGGTTGCCCTGCAAGAAATGGTAAGACCTTCTTCAGAAAGAAGCAAGATGATAGAGGTCAGACATTTGGATCCACGTAAAGAACAGAAGACTGTTAGAGAAGGAATCAATGAGGTAAAATAAAACCTTTGCTTTTCTTTAATTGATCCAATGGATAAGAGCTTGGCCAAAATAATAACAGAAATAGTGTATTTTGTGATTCTAGCTTATGGAAAATGAATAACAGCAATGTTCTAATGGATAAGAATGAGGAATTAGAAATACCCAATTTTATAATAGATATTTTCACTAGCTGTGAAGTGGTGTAGTGCTATTTGAGACAGGACTTGAATTCATTGTAAATGTACACTGCAACTTCATGAGAAATTGATTTTTTAAAAAAGCATAATTTATATTCTAAGAAATGAGAAAAATAGAATCATATAAAATGTTCATTTAAAACTATTACTGAAAACAGAAGAAGAGAGACAAAAACAAAACAAAGAACAAGAACAATAATAGACAACAGTAACTCATATGGTAGACATTAATTCCATCAATATTCAATATTCCATCAATAACCACTTTAAATTTCCATGATCACCAATTAAAAGACAAAGATACAGTAGATTAAAAAAAAAGACACAAATATATGTTGTCACAATAAACACAAGTTCAATGTAAAGGAATGGGGAAAGATTTATCTTCTAAGTTTAATTAAAAGAAATTGGAACTAGCTATATTTATTACAGACAAAGCAGACTTAAGAGCAAGGAAAATTAGCAAATGGGAAAGGGAGTATTACATGTGACAAAGGGGTCAGTTTTTAGAGCAGCAAAATACGTGGGGCAAACTGATGGACTGCAATGAGAATGACAGGAATAACATGGTTGGAGACTTCAACATCCCTCTACCAGTAACTGGGAGATCAAGCAGGCAGAAAATCAGAAAAGACATAGATGAACTGAACAGCACAATCAATCAAACTGTATATAATTGACATTTATAGACTACTTCACCCAACGCCAGCAGAATACACTTTCTTCTCAAGCTCACATGGAACACTGACAAGATAGATTACATCCTGAGCCATAAAATGCATCTTAATAAATTTAAAAGAACAGAAAGTATACAAGTTTGTTCTTAAACCACAATAAAATTAAACTAGACATCAGTAACAGAAGGATGGCTGGAACACCTCAAAATACTTAGAGATTAATTGACATACTTCTAAATAACACATGGAATAAAGAAGTCTCAAAAGAAATCTAAAAATATTTTAAACTCAGTGAACATGAAAATAATACAGCTTATCTATATATGTGGAATACAGTGAAAGCAGTGCTTAGAGGAAAATTTATAGCATTGAGCTAGACATTAAAAAAGAATGTATACACTTGACTTTTGTAAAGCCCTGAGATTTTGATATTTTATGTGACTCTATCTGATGATATCTGAGGGGATCTCTTTGAGCTGTCGTAATTGGCAAGGTCTACATCAATCGGTCAAAGGGGTGTTCACTGTTAAGTGTGATGTGTCATTATTCCAATATGATTCCCTGGTAATATCAGTCCAGCATCTCTCCAGGACATTAATACCCCCACAGAAACTCTGGCATGCAGCACTCCAGTCTACTTCCCGTGGGTCACAATGTTACAAGCTAGTGCTCTTAGTGTTCTGGCTATAGCATGGCAACACAAGCCTCTTCTCATAGCTACAGTTTCTTCTCTAACAGCAAGAAATCAAAACTTTCCCATAATGGAGATCATGAGCAGCTTTTTTTTCCTCCCTGATATTGGCTATAATCAATCAGATAAAGACATGACATAATCTAATAAGCATAGAAAACAAAATGTGTTACTGAGCTCCCCACCCCTACTCCATTTACCTGACAGTAGACATAGAGCAGATGGGAAGGACAAGGAGCCTTGTAGTGTGGGAATAACGCCTTGGGCCCAGAAGAAGCACGTTTTTTTATAGCTCAGATCAATAAAAGTTTACATCTAGGGCCAGTGGAGTTGATTGGTAAGAAAAATATTGATTGCTGGGACTAGCGCTTACTTCACATTTAATTTCCTTGGCTTATAGGCTGAAGGCATGGGGCAGAAGCGGTCATATCAAGACAGGATAGCACAGATGACGAGTACCATGATTCCCACTGCATAAAGGAGAAACTGAGGCATTGATGGGTTAAGTCATTGCTCACATTCTTGAGAGAATAAATCACATTCAGATTTGAATGTAGGCCCACTGTATTGTTTTTCTTTACCTATGCCATTTCTAAATAGATTTTCATGTAGTTGATGAGGACTTTGGTACAATTATTTCCTCCCTATATGCCCCCACCCGCCCTGCCTCCATGGAGGTGACTTGATAAGCAAGAGGTTACTGCATCCTGTTCCTTTGCATTCCACTGGACAGGTAATTCTCAGATCCTTGACAGCTCAAAACTCCCACAGCACCTGTGAAAGAATCAAAACAAAACAGAACTGTGCTACTTAGAAAGTAAAACCTTACATAAAGGCAAGTTATTTTCTGCAAGTACTTTTGAGCAATTGCCTCACTCCAAATTAGCATTTTTGGTGTTTCTGTCTTGCAGTGGAGTCCTGTGATTTCTATGCTTATTTTAGGCATTCCTTCTTCAAAACTTCATTTTCCATTTCCACCGATAAAGATTAATTTGAATTTTACCAGCTATTGCTAGTCATATTTAACACTAGGGATGTATTTCAAGAGCAAGGAGGTTAGAAACCATTTTTGTTTGGTTAACTAGAGCAGTTCATTTTCTGTTACTTCAGTGCTAGGATTATTCTTTAGAGCCTGGAAATCACTAAACTCCATAGCATAAACTGTCATACTCAACTGTATTTCTTATTTCTGAATTGTTTTCTGTAAAATAAAATACATTAATATAGTATTAATATAGTATAAACCCATCATTTTATGATAAATACATAACATAATGATATTAGAGGTATATAATTTATTAACATATTTATAAATATGTATTGTATTTGATATACATATAGATTTAAAATTGCCAATATATATTTACTTTTTAAAAAAATATAGCCCAAACAATCTTTTTGTCAAGTGTAGTAAAGAAATTGATAGGTTTTCCAGTATCTTCATGTGATAAAAGTGTTGTCACAGATATGAATATTAGAACCTTAAAATCCAGATAATCCTTTTTATTTTTATGAGACACCAGGTGAACTTGAGATTTTCTATATGGATCTCGTACTTATGTTTAGTTTGAGAGTTGTAATTATAAAAGAAAAAGTTTGTAAAAGGGACTTGAGATTTTCATGAAATGCCACATATTGTATTTAAGTCCAAATATTTGAAACAGAAGTTTAAAGCATAAAAAATGATTCAAGTTGAATTGAAAGTTTACAGATGTACCTGTTAAAATATATTTTTAAAATTTTAATTCCAGTATAGTTAACATGCAGTGTTGTATTAGTTTCAGGTGTACAGTATAGTGATTCAACACTTCCATACATTACTCAGTGCTCATCATAAGTGCAGTCTTAATCCCCTTTGCCTATTTCACCCATCCCCCTACCTACCCCCCTTCTGGCAGCCACTAGTTTGTTCTCTATATTTAAGAGTGTGGTATTTTTTGTCTCTTTTTATTCTTTGTTTGTTTTGTATCTTAAATTATACATATGAGTGAAATCTTACAGAATCATACAGTATTTTTCTCTGTCTGATTTATTTCACTTAGCCTTGTACCCTCTAGATCCATCCATGTTGTTACAAATGACAAGACTTCATTATTTTTTATGGCTGAGTTATATTCCATTGTGTGCGTGTGTATACATTTTATATACATATGTAATATATATATAAATATATATATATATATAATGTATATATATTTCCATTGGGTATATACAATGTGTATATATAATGAATATATAATGTGTATATATTTCATTTGGGTATATATATAATGTATATATATTACATATATATATTTCCATTGGGCATATATAATGTATATATATTTCCTTTGGGTATGGAGATATATATGTGTCTGTGTGTGTGTGTTTGTGTTTGTATGTGTACCTTTATCTATTCCTCCGTTTTTTATAAGATTTTATTTATTTATTTGACAGCGAGAGAGAGAGAGAGAGAGCACAAGCAGGCCGAGCAGCAAGCAGAGGAGAGGGAGAAACATGCTCTCTGCTGAGTAGAGAGCCCGACGTGGGCCTTGATCCCAGGACCCCAGAATCATGACCTGAGTAGAAGGCAGACGCTTAACTGATTGAGCCACCCAGGCGCCCCTATCTTTTCCTCTATTGATGGACGCTTGGGCTGCCTCCATATTTGGCTATTGTAAATAAAACTGCAATAAACATACGTGCATATATCTTTTCAAGATAGTTTTCATTTTCTTTGGGTAAATGCCCAATAGTGGAATCACTGGATCAAATGGTAATTCTATTTTTAGCTTTTTTGAGAAATGTTCGTGCTGTTTTACACAGTGGCCATGCTAGTTTTAGCTCTACATCTTATCCAACATTTGATGCTTCCTGTGTTTTTTATTTTAATCATTCTAGAAGGTGTGAGGTGATATCTTATTAGTTTTGATTTGCATTTCTTTAATGATGAATGATGTTGAGCATCTTTCCCCATTTTTAAATCAGATTTTTGTTTGTTTTGTTTTGTTTTTGGTGTTGACTTGTATCCATTTTTTTTATATACTTTGGATATTAGCCCCTTACTGGATATGTCATTTGTAAATATCTTCTCCCATTCAGCAGGTCGCCTTTATGTTTTCCTGATTGTTTCTTTCACTGTGCACAAGCTTTTTATTTTCATGTAGTCCTAATAGTTTATTTTTACTTTTGTTTCCCTTGCCTCAGGAGATATATCTAGAAAAATGTTGCTATGGCCAATGTCAGAGAAATTATTCCCTGTGCCCTTTTCTAGGATTTTTATGGTTTCAGCTCTTCACATTTAGGTTATTTATTTCATTGTGAGTTAATCTTTGTGTATGGTGTAAGAAAGTGGTCCAGGTTCATTCTTTTGCATGTAATTGTCCATTTTTCCCAACATCATTTGTTGAAGAGACTGTCTTTTTTTCCCATTGCATATCCTTGCGTTCACTGTCATAGATTACTGGGCCATTAAAGCATGGATTTATTTCCAGTCTCTCCATTTTGTTCTATTGACCTATGTGCCTATTTTTGTGCCAGTACCATACTGTTTTGATTACTACAACTTTATAGTGTATCTTTAAATCTGGGATTTTGATGCCCTCAGTTTTGTTCTTCTTTCTCAAAATTGCTTTGGCTATTTGGGGTCTTTCGTGGTTCCATACAAATTTTAGGATTATTTGTTCTAGCTCTGTGAAAAATGATGCTGATATTTTGATAGGGATCTTTCATTTTAGAATGGTTTTGTATTTACATAAAATTTTGAATATAGTAGAGTTCTCATATACCCCAGAACCAACTTCTACCATTATTAATATTTTAGATTAATGTGGTACATTTGCTTTGATTAATGAACCAATATAGAAATATTATTATAAAGTAAAATATATAATTTATTTGGATTTCCTTGGTTTCTATGTAGTGTCTAGAATCCCATCCAAGAGATCACATTACATTTAATCATTATATCTCCTTAGGCTCCTCTAGAATGTGACAGTTTCTCAGCATTTCCTTTTATTTGATGACCCTGATGGTTTGGGAATGTACTGTTCTGTATTTCGTAAAATATCTCTCTACTGAGATGGTGCTATGTGTTTGGGGGAGGAAAACAACAGAGGTAAAATGCTATTTTCATCACATAGCAAGGTACACACTATCAATGCAACTTATCAATGTTGACCTTAACCTTGATCACTTGGCTAAGGTAGTGTTTCTCAGGTTTTTCCACTCTACTCTTGCGAAGGAAGTCTCTCTGTGCAGTTCGCAAATAAGAAGTGGAGAGCTATGCTGCACTCCCATGATGGCGGTATGTTAATGTAACTTATTTGGAGTTTTTATGCCTAAGAAATTTGTCTACTCTCCCCTATTTACTTAGGTATTCAATCATTTATATCAGTATGGTTCCATAAATATTTATTTTATAACTAGGTTATAATCTAAGACCTTCCTTCCTCCCTCCTTCCTTCCCTCCTTTCTTCCTTTCCTCTTTCTTTCTCATCTCTCTCTCCCTCTCTTTCTTTTTTTTTTTTTTTAAGATTTTTATTTATTTATTCGACAGAGAAAGAGACAGCCAGCGAGAGAGGGAACACAAGCAGGGGAAGTGGGAGAGGAAGAAGCAGGCTCATAGCGGAGGAGCCTGATGTGGGGCTTGATCCCATAACGCCAGAATCACGCCCTGAGCCGAACGCAGAAGCTTAACTGCTGTGCCACCCAGGCGCCCCTCTCCCTCTCTTTCTTTCTTAATTATTTAGCTCAAATTCTAGATTTAGACATGGGTAATTCTTTAAGTTGGTTCTTTTGTCCCTTTATCTCTCTCTTTCTCTCTCTCTCTCTCTCTCTCTCTCTCACACACACACACACACACACACACACACACACACACGGGAGTGTTGTTTTTGGTTTTAGTTGCTATTTATTTTCAGCACTTCCTTACCTCTGGCACTAGAGGATGCCCTGGGCTCACCTTGTATATTTCCTGCCCCAATCTTAGAATCAGCCATTTTTCCAGGAGCTCTGGTTCCTTTACTGGAGAATTATATTAGAAAAACTAGGATCCAGGCACTAGGTATTCTAATTGCTCTTATGCTGTCTGTGGCCATCTGGCCTACAAAACAAGGGGACAATGAATGCATATTAACCGTGTATATCCACATAAAACCATTGGCCTATCATTTTGTGTTTGGAACACGGTTAAATATGAATTCATAGGTACAGGTTTATTTGGATTGTATATTTCTCTTTGTGTGACTTTTGGTGGTTTGTTTCTTTTGAGGATATTTTTCCATTTCATTTAATTTACCAATTCTGTGGGCATAGAGTTGTTTAAAGTACCAATTTACTATACATTTGATGTCTATGGGATCAATAGTGATTATCTCTCTTGCATTTCAATTTTGGTAATTTGAGTCTTCTCCCTTTTCTTCTTTATCCGAATAGATGTCTATATCAATTTTATTGATATTTCAAAACACCAGCTTTCGGTTACATTGATTTTCTCTGTGGCTTCCTATTTTCAATTTCATTGATTTCTGCTCTAATTTTTGTTAATCCTTTTTGCTTTAGGCGAAAATTCCTCTATTTCCCCTAGTTTCCTGAGGTGGAAGCTTAGGTTATTGATTTTAGATTTCTGCTTTTATTACCTATACATTTATTCCCATATATTTGCCTTAAGAATTAATTTCACTGCATTCCACAAATTTTCATAAATAATATTTTCATTTAGTTAAAATATCTTAATTGTTCTTGAGATTTCTTCTTTGAGCCATGTGTTATATAAAAGGCAGGTAATTCCCAAGTATTTGGAGATTTTTCAGCTATTTTTTTGTTATTGATTTCTAGTTTAATTCCACCATAGTCTAAGAACATACTTTATATTGTTTTTGTTCTTTTAAATGTTTTGCAGTATGTTTTATAGTATAAAATGTGGCCTATCTTGGTGCATGTGCCATGTAAGCTTGAGAAGAATGTCTTCTGGTGTCATTGGACGGAGTGTTCTATAAATGTCATTTAAATCTGGTTTATTGATGGTGCTATTCAAGTCAACTATATCTTTGCTGATTTTCCCATTTGCTTTGTCTATCAATTATGGAAAGAGGGGTGTCGTTGAGTGTCCAACTACAATAATAGATTCCTCCATTATCTACTTTCAATTCTATCACCTTCTGCCTCAAATGTTTTGACACTCTCTTCTTAGGTTCATTCATGTTTTAAATTGTTTTCTCTTCTTGAAGAATTGGTCTCTTTATCATTATGTAATGACCTACTTTTTCTCTGATACCTTTTTTTCATTCTGTATCAGCTTTGTCTAAAAATGTCTAAATGCCTGCCCCTTTTTCTGAAATTAATATAACACTGTATATTAATTATACGTAATTAAAATTTAAAAGAAAACAAACAAAAAGAACCTTAAAAATAAAATAAAAATAGGATAGCTACACCACCTTTCTTTTGATACATTGGGTCTGTGTGTTTGTTTTAGGCCAATTTAACAATACCTGTCCTTTAATTGGTGAATTTATATCATTGATATCTAAATAAATTATTGATATAGTTGGATTAATATCTAACATGTTTATAACTGTGTGCTCTATGTAGTACTTGTTCTTTTTTATATACCTCTCTTTTTCTGACTTTTTATTTTGATAGAGCATTTTCTATGATTGCCATTTTATCTCTTAGCATATTCGCTATAACTGTAGAATGATTGCCCTAGAGTTTCAGTATGCCTTTTAAACTAATATAAGTCCACATTCAGATAACAATACACTGCTTCACTTGTTTGCATTACCTTCTCCTCAATCCCTTCCTCTTGTACCTTGTGACGTCAGTGCCATTCATTTCACTTATCCATATGCACTGCTACTATTGCTTTAATAAAACAGCTATCTTTTGGACAAATTAACAGTAAGAAAAATAAAATATTTTATTTTACCTTGATTTATGTCTTTTCTGATGCATTTCCTTTCATTATGAGGATCCTATTTCTGACCTGTATCATTTTTCTTCTCCTTGAAGATCTTTTAACATTTCTTATAGGGCATTTCTGCTTCTGATGAATGATTTTTCCTTCATTTTTTAAGGACCTTTTGCTAGATATTGTATTCTAGGTTTGTGAAGTGTATTTCATTCAGCAATTTGAACATTTATTCTTATCTTGCTTGTATAATTTGTGATGAAAAGTCTAATGTAATTCTTATCCCTGTCCCTCAATAGTTCTTTCTTCTTTTTTTCTTACGACGTCTCTCAATAGTTTGTCTTTGACTTTGGTTTTCTGAAGATTGAACAAGGTATGCTTAAGTGTAGAATTTTTAGTATTTATCTTTCTTGTATTGTCTGAGCTTCCTGGATCTATGACTTGTTGTCTATCGACAATTTGGGGAAATTCTCAAATATTATTATTTCAAATATTTCTTCTGCCCCTTATTTTTTTCCTTCTCCTTCTGATTTCCCTAGCTATTATGTACATGCTACACCTTTTGTAATGGTCCCATAGTCTTAGATATTCTGTTCTGCCATTTCATTCTTTATTCATTTTGCATTTGAATTTTGGAAGTTTCGATAGACAATTCTTTAAGCTTACTAATTATTTCTTTGGCTGTGTCTAGTTTCCAGAAGAAGCCAATCAAAAACATTCTTCACTTCCATTACATTGCTTTCATTTCTAGCATTTGCTATGTTTTCTTTCTTAAAGGGTCCATCTCTCCACTTAGATTAATCTTTTTTTTTTTATATTTTCCACTTTTTCCATAACAGCACTAGGCATACTAGTCATAATTTTTAAATCCCCAATCTGAAAATTCCAATTTATCTGCCATATCAGATTTTGGTTCTGATGTTTACTCTGTCTTTTCAAACTGTTTTGGGGTTTTTTTGTTTGTTTTATGTTTGCTTTTCCATCTTTACTGTGCTTTTTTACTGCTGTACACCATATATAATGTACTGGACAATAGGAACTGAGATTAACAGGATTATGGTGTGAGATGTTTATATTGTTGTTTTTGCCAATCTTGCAAGAAGTTGCGCTGTGTTTAATACTTGCTGTGGCTGTGGATGCCAGATGCCTCAAAATTCACTGGTGTTGTCTTGTGTCCTCTCTCAGCTTTGGGTTCCCTGAAGTATGACTTCTCAGAGCATTTGTCTTGCAGATCTTTCAGCTGGAATCCCCACCATTATTATACTTGAGTCCTATTGTGCCTGTAAGGCATATTTAAGGAAAGGCTTTTATAATTTCATCGATTAAATTTCAAACTTACTTGGGTCTCTGTTTCTGTCCTGTGTACTTCCCAAGTTTTTCTCCACTGTAGGTGCAACAAGAAGGTTAAAGAGGACTGGTATGAGAGGAATGTCTTCCCCTAGCTGGGGTAAAGACCTGCTAAGCTGTATAATGGAGAAAGTTCTGGGCATAATTCACAATAATTTCTTTCCTAAACCCTGCCAAAGCTGCAGGTATTTTCTTGGATCTTGACTTAAAATCTGGAGAAGTTCCTTGAGGAAAAAATCCTTAAATTTCTGGGCCCCCTCTAATATTATGGCCTGGAAGAGTTTCTTACTCTCATGCTCATCCACACTCAATATCCACCCGTTACTCCGAATTGCCACTTAAGTTTTCTACCAGTTTGTGACTGCAGAGCTGTTTATTTAGGTAAACAGATCAGGCTGTGCTTCCCTGGGTAAGTCTGTCTGTCCAGATTTTGAAAGGTGGTTTGCCCTGAAACTTCAGGTCTCTCATGAATACAAAAAAAAAGTCATTGATTTTCAATTTGTTCAGCTTTGTTTCTTATTGTAAAGATGGATGTTAAAATTTCCTTGCTTAACCCAGAAGACTGTACTGTAACTAATTATATATGTATTTTTTAATTAATTGTCTTCTACAAAATTCAAAGACAAAACAGCAATTTACTTTTGGCAGCTATCGTTACCAGACATCATTGCGTGTGTTATATTTATGTATAGACATTATTTTTCTTTTGTTTTATCTCAAGTGTTTTGTTCCTGTTATCCTACCTTTTTACCAAGATAAGTTTTTGTCACAATGCATATATTTTTTAAGTACCCTTAAATACATTTTGTAACACAGGAAAGATTTGATCAAACTTATAATTGAAACTTTTCAAAAATCCCATTATAAGTTTATAAGATACAGTTAATACAAAATTAAAGAAAGGATGAATAAGTTAATTAATCAGAAAATTAAAGGTAAAATCATTTAATGAGATAAGGCTGAATGAAAATATTTTTAACATTTGAGGAATAAATCATTAATTAAGATTGAAATTATGGTAGAACAATAAATAAAGCCAACAAACAGTTCTTTGCAAAATATAGGACCATTACATTTGTCCCCCAGATCTAATCTCCACCTTTTTTAGATTTATTTGTTCATCAAAAATTTTAAAAAAAGATGAAGCAAGTTAATAAATAAACATGGATGAAAATAGGACCGAATAAATTGAGATAAGAAACCTGAAATTTTAACCTTATATCCTTAAGTTTTATAAATTATATATTGTTTTATTTTGGCTTTGGGAGGATGAATGTAAACTAGTTATGTTAAATTATACATATATTCACACTGATGTGTATACACAGATATATTCAACACATCTAAATATATTTTTTGTATGTTTGTAATTTTCTTTCCTGTGTTACAAAATGTATTTAAGGGTACTTAGAAAATATATGCATTATGACAAAAACTTATCTTGTATTAAAACCAAAGCCACATTTTCTAAGATTTTTTCTTCAATGTGTATGTTGTGTTTCATTTATAATGCTGTTTCCCTTTATTTTAGAAATGTAGACAACTTTGTGGGGGTTTTTTGTTTATATTTTCTTACCCATTTGAATAATTTAAGCTGTTTTTGGTAAATCTAATGGCTACATTAATAAATTGATTGAATTGGATTTTTCATCTTTTTCTTAAATTAAAACTGAAGCTACAGACTCCCACTGTGTTTAAGTGGAAAATTAACAAACTCCCAATCCCTCTATCACTCCTCACTTCACTCCACTGCTTAAATCAAATTATGTTATTATTCTCAGTTAAACCATTGATACATGTTTATATTTCTACTTATTATTATTATTTTTTTAAAGATTTTATTTATTTATTCAACAGAGATAGAGACAGCCAATGAGAGAGGGAACACAGGCAGGGGGAGTGGGAGAGGAAGAAGCAGGCTCATAGCAGAGGAGCCTGATGTGGGGCTCGATCCCACAACGCCGGGATCACGCCCTGAGCCGAAGGCAGACGCCCAACCGCTGTGCCACCCAGGCGCCCCTACTTATTATTTTATGTTATTTAAATTCTCTTCTCCACACATATTTCCCAAGGTTGGTTCATTTTGGTTCTTTATTTCTATGGCTCCGCTGTTCACCAAGTCTTCTCCTTGATGGTTTCTACGATAGGTTTTTCTTTCCTATTAAATTAATAAACATTTAATGCTTACAGCTCCTTGAAGAGGGAAACGTCATTTGAGAGTATGTCTTTGTCAACTGCTAATTGCAGTGTTCATGGAGATTTCTCTCCTGAGGAAACAGAAACTAAGAGAAGGCGGAAGAGTGTCTGATTGCTTGTTCTGTGATTTTTTTTTTTTTTTTTTTGAGTCAGCACCAGCAGTTCATTCATCATTCTTTTGGAGACTTTTGTGAGATGTTGACAAATTGAGAAGAGTAGCCTACATGACAGAACATTATCAAACGGAAGCAATCCTACAGGACTGACCACATCAATTCTGATGATGAAGGTAGACAAGATTTTCAGAAGTGGCTGCTGCCTCTGCCTGCTTGAACAATGTCATAAAATTATTATAATACCTACAGCTTATCGAATAATATATGTCAGGCACAAATCGTTTATACTGATTATCAGAAATTCTCAGAAGTAGCATCGAATCTAGCCTGATAGATGAAGAAACTGCAGATTATTTAAGTACATTTTCCAATGTACACCAATCAATACACTTAGTTAATGGCAAAACCTAGATTCAAATTATATTTATGACTTTCTGAGTTCAGGGTTGATGATATTTTCACCATGTCATAATGTATACTTGTGTCAATTACCATGTGAGGATGGTCAGCCACCTCATCAGAATGAGGGAAGAAACCAATGTTTACCTGTTCTTAAGAAAGGAGTTTGAACACTCAAATGTTGTCTCTGAAAAATAAATGATGTGTCTAAAAGCGGTTTGTGTAGAGTCCTATAATTCCTGCAAAGCCAAATGAAGAATGAAAATCCCTTTTGATGCAAAGTTTTCTCCAACTGAATACAAAATCATAATAAGCCAGAAAAATGAGTTACAGGGAAACTTCTCATTAAGAACTTAGAGCCACACACTGCACTCCTGCTAAATCTCAAGGAATTTAAAAAGGTTGGTTTACATTTTGAAAAAAACTCACGTAAATATAAAGCATATTCAGAGCTTTAATTGTGAATGTTAAATTCATAATTAAAAACATTTTGTCTGATAATTCAATATATATGAGAAATTCTTGTACTGTAAAACTATAGTGTTTCTGAAATTTAATTTTGTTTCCTGCATATCTTGGTTCGTTTAGGTATCAGAGTCACACAGAAATGATGAGGTCTCTTAAAATGGAAAATGTTGAGAAGATTTTAGTTTTAACTCTAGTAAGGAAAAAAAAATGACTCGATTTTGAACAAAGTATCAAATGATAGCCACAATTTTAAAGAAAGTATTACTCCAAAAAGAAAATTTAAGAATAAAAGGTAGAATTCCAAGGAAATGGAGGAAAAAGGAACAATATTGGGAATTAGTTATTTATCTGTGTGTTTGAATGTATCTCTGATTTAATAGATAACACATACTTGAACCTCTCTAAGAATTTCCTCTTTATGTAAATACACAAAAAATCTGACCCTAAAATTTTCTCTAGCTATTATGGAAATAAACAAGATTTTTTAGTTGATTGTAGGAACTCTAATGTGTAATTTGATAAAGAATGTGCTGGGATTTATCAATGTATTTATTAGCTATTGCTAAATAACCAAAACATACTGATTAAAAAAAAATTCAGTGGCTTCAAATGGCAGCTATTTTATCTGGACAGGATACTGTGGTTCAGATATTTGGGGCCTAGATAATCTGGACAATTCTTTGCCCATCACCCAGGGGCCTCTCAAGTGACTGCAGCCATCTGATAAATGGCCTTGGGCTTGATGGTCCAGAATGGCATAACGCACGTTTGCAGTTTGGAGCTGGCTGTCATCACTTTCCCCATGGTCTCTATTTTTAGGAAACCAAACCAGATTTCTTTGCATTATTCTACCATGTTCCAGATGGGGAGAAAATATTTAAGTCCTCTTGAGGCCAAGTTTCAGTAATCCCACAGCATCATTTGCACTGACGCTACTGGTCCAAACAAGCCATGCCACCAGGTTCAGAGGTAAATCATATTGCAAAAAGTATATGCACAGGGATGGGAGGAATCCCTGTGGCCATCTTTGCAAACAATAACACCATAATCAGTATGTGCTTGTGAATTATTTATATATATATTTTTTTATTTCTGTCAGTTGTTCTAGACTTCCAAAATAAACACTGGGAAATATAAGAAAAACTTTTTAATAGACTTTATTTTTCAGAGCAGTTTTAGGGTCACAGCAAAATTGAATGAAAGTTACAGAAAGCTCCAATGTATTGCCTGATCCCACATACCCATGGACTCCTTCCCTATCAATATTCCCCATCAGAGTGGTACATAGGTTACAATTGAAGAACCTACATTAACACATTATCATCACCACCCCCCCAAAGTCCATAGTTTACATGAGAGTTCATCCTTGGCTTCTACCTTTTATAGGTTTTGAAAAATATATAATGACATGACTCCACCGTCATAGTAAAATAGAGAATAATTATGTTCTAAAAAACCTTGGTCTTCTATGTATTCATTTTAAAAAATTTTTAGGGGCGCCTGGGTGGCACAGCGGTTGAGTGTCTGCCTTCGGCTCAGGGCGTGATCCCGGCATTATGGGATCGAGCCCCACATCAGGCTCCTCCGCTATGAGCCTTCTTCTTCCTCTCCCACTCCTCCTGCTTGTGTTCCCTCTCTCTTGCTGGCTGTCTCTCTGTCAAATAAATAAATAAAATCTTTAAAAAAAGTTTTTAAAAAACTATCAGTAATGTAAATGACATTACATAGCGCCAATCTGACCACAATGGAAATAAGAAAATTATCTACCTTGTATGTCTTTCTTTGGGTTTCTCATAACTAAGGAATCAGAGGAACTAACAATAAAAATTATTAATTTAAGCAAACTACAACACAAATATACACACAGCTGTTAAGAAAAATAAAGTTTTAAAATACTTTAAAAATGATAAAACATGACCTTTCAGAAATACAGTTTTAGATGGATAATACCAGGGGAAATTCTCTTAATGTTAATTAATCATCTAGATTATCTCTGGAATGTCTCCTGTAACTCAATAATCTATCAAAAGCAATCATAACTTGGGTGTTGCATACATATTCTATCCCTGCAGATGTGTAGGTTGACTTGGGACATATTCCCAGGATCCAGGCTCCATTAGCTGCATGGATCTCCCATGGACCCATTTTTTTATGGATCAGGAACTGAGAGTAATTATCCCACCTTGGTCCATTCATCCAAGTACTGGGACAAAACACCCGTTTTATTGGGGCATGCATTGCTTTGTAAGAAAAAAGACTCCTTATTCAGCATTTTAACAATAATTAATCATGACGCTTACCTTGATGCATGCCAGGTTTATATTCCCTATGAGACAGTGCAAAACACACAACCCGTGAATTATTTATACCTCCATATGGAGGCTTAGTCTAATACTTTGTCTGTAATTTCTAAACGTTAACACTTGATGCAAAAATGTAGATCACTGGTTAGGCTCTGTTTCAAATGCGAGGAGAAAACCAACAAGCAAACAAATGAAACTTATTATACCAACAAAAGCCATACCAAAAGAAATCTCTCAGTGAAAATTTATCTGACAGTCTTAATGAAAACACTGCACAAATTTTGATAGTGTTTTTTTGCTGTATTCTCTTCTCCAAAATTGCTTTTATTTGTATGAAACATGCATTCTACCCTTGTTTCTTTGTATTTTAATGGGTTTCTTTATCCTGTCAAGTCCAACTCTGTAAGGACGGAAAGCAGTGTTACTCCTATAATTTCCAATTTCCCTTAGGTGATTTGTTGAGGCTGAGATTTATTAGAGAACAATAAGATAATTTAGATTTCAAAAACCCTTGTGGAAGTAACCTCCTATCCTCAGTTGCAGAAGTTTACTAAAACATTTGAAGAGCCAACATTATGTGTTGTTGTGAATCAAACAGAATAGGAACTATTACAAATCAGAATTTGTATGGTTTTTTTTTCAGTCCAAAGTCATGGCATTTATATGTGTTTCAAATGGATAAATGACCCAATCTATGCCTATCTACTCTCCTATTCTTCACAGGAGAGTTATACTGACCTTCCATTTCTACAAACACCCTCTGTCTCCTCCCTCACAAAACATTGTTAAACTATTTCCAATTTCTGGAACTTTCTTTTCCTTTTTTGTCTCTTAGTTAACTATCTAATATGATCTATTTCAAGAACAACAAATATTCATTTCCTTGAGTTAGATGCACTATCGATAAAGAGAGAAATTAAAGTGAATGCACAGAACACTGATCAATGGCAATACTCTATAAGCCTCTCGATCACCCAAACATAGATATGCAACAAGGGAACCACACAGTATTTTCTTAATTTTTGAAGCATGTATTTGTCCCTTGTTTTCTGAGGCATCAATAATAATAATCACATCTAAAGTATTTTTCTTTAATATGCAAAATGTTTAACATTAAATTTAGAAAATTTAAATTTATTAATGTTTTTAAAAAATAAAAAAGATTAAAACCTTTACCATTCTTGAATATTTTTAAATTCCTCATAAATATGTGTAATCTCTCCTATGGGAACCCCCTCCCCAAGTTGTTAACCTTTTTCAAATTTCAAGCTTCCACCTAGACGAACCCTAACTCCTGTTTTACTTTTATCGTATACATTAATCACTATCAAGTATACTGTTTAACTAATTTTCTTGTCAATTTTTATCTTCCCACAATCTAGAATATTAATATCATTTTCTGTTTTGCCTATTATGCAACCCAATGCCAACATCTGTCTGTGATATAGTGGATATTAAGAGTATCTTTACATTTAATTGATGAATACCATATTGAAAACAATGGAATAATGTATTGGGGGAGAAAAGCAACTGAGAGGTGAAGTCAGGTGGATTGTGGGCTAAGAAAGGTTGCAATAAGTCATTCGTGAGAGTCTTTAACAAAGACATTAAGGGGGCAGAAGGAAAAACTTGGTTGTGTTCCAGGCTAGAATGTAGACTTGGGCATGATCCATGTAATTCATGATTCATGCTGATAAAGATTGAAACGACAAGTTGTTGAGACAGCAGTGGTCTAAGAAAGTTGAAGAGTCACAGAAGAGTCAATGAAGCTGGATGATGCCAGAGTCTTGGCAAAGGAGCACCATGTTTGGTAGAAGCTACCTGCTTAAATGTAAAATAACAG
This sequence comes from Ailuropoda melanoleuca, assembly GCF_002007445.2. NCBI lineage: Eukaryota > Metazoa > Chordata > Mammalia > Carnivora > Ursidae > Ailuropoda > Ailuropoda melanoleuca. The sequence continues at coordinate 115,194,393 of NC_048218.1, read as the reverse complement.
CAGACAGAAGGGTGATTACTTGTTTCCTTGGAGACAGCAAGCCTCTATTGTTCAGCTTAGCACTGATCAGGATCTCTCAGAACACGTTCAATTTCTTAATGAGACATTGTTCTCAATCTTCTATCTCAGCATGCTATGTGAAAGCCAGATTCCAAGAAGTTCCTACCCCTTTTCAGTCTATCATAAAGCTTTATTGATTTTAACCTCCAAAATACATACTTAGCTTAAATAAGCCTCTACATATGTTTTAAAAATACCATAAAGTAAGTGCTTATATGACCTACCTACCTGTATATTGCATGACATCTATTTGAGTAAATGTATTAGGATGTCCATATGATCATGCAGAATATTTGCTTTAACATTTTAATAGATTTTTATTGTTCTAATAATTTAAACAAAATAATACAAAACCAATAAACCTGCTTATAGGATCCGACTTGTCTCTCAGTTTTGTCTCTATCAATCCACATCCTTGTACTCCAAACTATAACTACATCCACCTCCTTTTCTTCCTTCTCTCTAACTACAAAACATTTACTTGTCCTTTTTCCTCTTCCTGGAATATTCTCTTCCTTTTTCGTCTTCTAGTTAACTGTTACTTTTTCTTCTTATATCAGTTAAATTATTGTTCCCTGTACTCTTCTAATTTCTTAAAATATAAACATGTCACACTCATAATCTTAACAGAGTCATAATTATTCATAAATTTTGTTAGGTCATTTAATTAATGGTAGCTGTCCTATCTAGATTATAAATTAAGTCCTTTTTTGTGAACTATTATACCTAAAACTAAATAAAATATTAATGAATAGTTGGATGAAATCACCCATCCATTCCAGCATCTCTATAAGTACATTCTTCAGTTACACATTTTTCCCCCACTATATCATCAGAGTTGGGTGCTCTCTTAAGATCTCTAAATGTCCCTCACATCAAGTGGCTCTCATCTGATTTCTTTAACTTTGGGTAAAGGAATTAGGGTTAAGAAGAGAGACACTCTGTTTATTGGAACAATTGTGCTGAATCTGTCATGTGTTTTAAACTGTCATTTTATTTCATGGTATCTGTCTTAGTCTGTTTGGGCTGCTACAACAAAATGCCACAGACTGGGAGATTTATAAACAATAGAAACTTATTTCGTCTTGTTCTGGAGACTGCAAGGACAAGATCAAAGTACCAGCAGGATTGGGTTTTAGTAAGAACCCACTTCCTGGCTGCAGACTGCCCACTTCTCTTTGTGTCCTCACTTAGAGAAAGGAGCAAGCAAACTGTCCAAGGTCTCTCTTATAAAGGCACTAATCCCATTAATGAAGACTTGCCCTCATTACCCAGTCAACACCCAAAGCCCCCACCTGCACACAATCACATTGGACATTAAGATTCCAAAATGTATTATGGGGTGACATAAACATTCAGACCATAGCATTCCACTCCTTTCCACCACCCCCACCACCAAATTCATGTTCTCAAATGCAAAATTCATTTATTCCAACTCAATAGCTCTGAAGGTCCTAACTGGTTCCAAGATCCACTCAAAAGCTTAAGTCCAAAGTCTTATATCAATATAATCCAAATCAGATATTGGTGAGACTCAGGGTGTCATTCATCCTGAGGTAAATCCCTCTCCAGCTGTGAAGCTGTGAAATCAAACAAGTCATTCTCTTTATCAAAGGTTTACTTGGCCACATCCTTAGTGTTCTCTTTCAAATTCTTTCTTCTCATTTTTTTTTTTTTTGCAATAGAGACAGGCTGAGAATTTTCCAATTTTTAATTTCTGCTTCCTTTTTGATGAACAGTTCTACCTTCACATTACTTCTATCATCATATTTTACTACAAACATTCCAGAGAAGCCAAGTCATACCTTCAGCACTTGGCTTAGATATGGCTTCAGTCAAAAATGCCATTGCATCACTCCCAAGTTTCCTTCCACAAAACACTGGGAAACAAACACAATGCAGCCAAGTTTTTTGTTTTTTTGTTTGTTTGCTTTCATTTTTGTTTCCATATTAAAGCATATTCTTCCATGTCCATAGCTTGTCCTTTTGTCCAATAGCATGTCCCCATTTCCATCCATGACCTCATCAAAAAGGCCTTTACCATTCATATCTCCACCAATATTCTGCTTGTGACTACTTGAGTATTCTCTAAGAAGACTGACGTTCTCTCCACTCCTCTCTTCTTCTTCTGGGCCCTCACCAGAACTGCCTTGAAAGGTCTCTCCACAGCAATGTAGATTCTTTGTAGCATGCACCTGCAAAATTTTCTAACCTCTGTCCATTACCCAGTTACAAAGCCACTTCATGAGCGGGCATTGGTTACAGCATCACTTCTACTTGTCAAAATCAGTTTTTTGTCTTGGTCCGTTCTAGCTTCCGTAACAAAACAGCAACAACAAAAATCACAAACCTGAGTAGCTTATATACAGCAGAAATTTACTTGTCACAGTGCTAGGGGCTGGATGTCCAAGGCCCACATGTCAGTATAGTTGGATTCTGGTGAGAATCTTCCTCCAGGGTGAAAGACTGCAAACTTCTTTTGTCCTCATGATGTAGAAGGGACAAGTGAGTTCCTCAAGCCTCTTTTATAAAGGCATTAATCTCATTTATGAAGGCTCTGCCCTCATGATCTAACCACCTTCTAAAATCGCCACCTCCCAATACCATCATATTGGCACTAGAGTTTCCACATATGACTTTTGTAAGTGCACAAACATTCAGACCGTAGCTGTATCTTTTATTTTAGTGGATTTCTGAGGATTTCCAATTAAATAGTGATCTTGTACAAACCTCTTCAAATCCTAACCCAATGATAAATGCCAGAACCTCTTCCTGCTTGTGACCTTTTGTCCAGTTAGGCCACCTTCTAAGCAGATTTCAGATAAGATTGTCCTGACTACATACTGTATGTGGCATCTGCTTCTCTTGTGGGAATAGATGCAACCTTATCTCAGTAAATGGTGGACATGGAGCTGCTCCCACACATCACCTCTTCTGCTCTGGCATCACAGACACCGCCAGCCTTCTCATCAAATAACGCTTAGGTGAAAAATATCAAGACCTCAATAGTCTTGGAGTGAAAAGGACTGACTTCTCAACCACTTTCCCCAAAAGATACTTTCTCTAACCTTCCCTGCCTCGATGCTTTTGTATACTCAAGTTGATGTTCAGCTAAGAGTCTCAAGAACAGTTTGGGCAGACCTTCTTGCAAGGCTCCCGTTGGTGATGGATAACCTCATTTGTAAATATGGAAGGAAGGAGCTGCTACTCTTGTTTTGTGTAAAGCTCTTTAGAGCCTCAGCTGAAAGGGAAACATAACAAATCCATTTAATATTCTCTTAAATGCACACACACACATACACACTAGTGTAGAACAAAAAACAAGGCTTCTTTTAAATTTTTTTTAAATCTTGTCTTGGGAAATTTTCCAGATATGTTCACATTTTGCTCAATGAAAAATAGGTACTTTTCCAAGAATTTTGGATTTGAAGTATCTTAAAATCCTTTAAATAGATTTAAAAGAAGTGTGGAAGCTAAGGAGTACATGTAAAAAGAAATTTATAGAAGTGTTCTTAGTTTAAAAGAAATAGCAGTTTATGGAGAGGTAATATCTCCCATCACTCTTAAATTTTTAAATAGCTCTAAATTCAATATTTTATTTTCAACTTATACTATCAAAGGAATAATAAATGCTGGCTCTGTGTTTTAAAATGTAATAAGAAGTTATAGGAAGATAGAGTTCTAAATGCTTTTAAACGCAAATGGAAAGTGAGAACTGCAACAGTCAATTGCCTACTTACTTGAAAGCATATGTTAAATGATTACATTCATTAAGCAATTTTGTTCCCAGCAGATGATAAAAAAAAAAAGTTTAAATTTTGACTGTAGAAAGTTTCCACTATCGCCTCCGTTAGGTCAGTGTGGTTACTATGCAATGAATTTTAAAAAGTCTTAAAAACTAAAAGGAAAACAAGTTCTGTCTTTTCTGTTCGTTCTATTTTGCTTTGTGTTTGCATTTGTTCCATCAATAGTACCTAGTCTTTCAGGGCAAAATATTGTAAACAAACTCATGACTAAATACCAAAATTCATCAGTCCACTTCATTATAACTTAATCTAATTTACCCATCTCAATTGTAAAAAAGAAACAAATTCCTGGCAGAATTGCCCTGTGATATTCCACAATGTCTATGTTGGGTCCACCACTGTTTAAACAAAATGATTGAGGATAGTATGGAGCCCCCGTTATACTACAAACAAATATCATGTCTGTGTATGCAAGTGAGGGACTGTCCACTTGTTTCTGAGGAGAGGAAACACAGAAGGCTATAGTTTACAAACACACTATTTCAATGTCAAAGTCCCTCTGTATCCATTGGTGGAGTTATTATTTGAGGGTCATGCACAGCCTGATGCAGCAGAGACTGCTAATGAGCCCCAATTTGTCCGAATTTCGTGATAGAACCCTCCTGAGCCTTACCATATGCAAGTTCATCCATGGAAAATCGCATTTCCAAAAGCCTCTTGCAGCTAATGCAGCTGTGTGGCCACATGTCTATGTTTTGATCAATGGAATGTGAGCAAAACTCCTTTGTACAATTTCTCAGTTGCGTGTTAATAAGAATGCCATTTGCTCAACATTTTCTCTTTTTTCTTATCACCGTGCCTGCAACACAAAAGTGCCTTAAAGCTCACTTCAAACATGTTGAATAAGGCAACATGAGTGCCACCCTAGGGAATGGAGCTGTAAAAAAGAATTCTGTTTCTGGGAAACCTTACAGAGGAGTGTTTACCCACCTAGACCTGTCAGTGAAAGCCAGAATATTATGTGAGTAAAATAAACCCCTGTGTTATTTGAGCTGCTATGGAGGGAAGGAAACTTTTTCTTATAATATCTTAGCTGTATCCCATTTAATAAAGTAGAATTTTCATTCAGTTGAGAAGCATTTCAAAATATATGTAAAACTAAGGTGTGAGCTTCATTTTCTTTTTCCTTGAGTTTGAAATAAAATAGCCTCAATTACTTGGCCCTAATCTGTGGGAAGTCTCAGCTTTCTCCTCAAGACTTCTGTGTATCTATGGGAGTTTATTTTCTTATAAGCATTCCGACCATGTTGTTTTTCCAATTCCTGAAGTTTTAAACTCATTTGATTCTCCCTTCTCAAATCTGCTCTTCTCCTTTTGGTCTGTGTGAAACATGGACCCTGTGAAACTTGGACTTTTTTTTTTTTTTTAACCACAATTTACCTCAAAAAAGAAACATTTCTTAAGGGGTTTGAGAGGTGATAAAGGAGATTTTAATACTTTTAATACTTGTGGGCTCTTTTCTTGGGCTCTCGGGGAAGCCATACCTTATCATTTACCAAGGTCAAAATGACTCAGCAAAACCTCAAAACATGGGCTCTATTTCTGCCTTAAGCACACATTGTAACCAAAAGGGAGCATTCTGAACAAAAGGTAAGAAAAAGGAAGAAGCTTCCTTAGTCCTCTTAGATTAAAGTCATACAGCCCTGAATATACTAGAAACTTAAGGTCTGCAACTTTTTGAAATGTCCTTTGTCTAGTGATGTCTAACTTTTTATATAAAAAAATGTGTATCACCCTGCACCAAATGTTCCTTTGTCAGAGCACTCTCTTCTTTGTGCAGATTGTGTATCCTGGGCAGTTGTCCTAGCTTTTTTTTTTTTTTTTTTTTTTTTTTTTTAGATTTGGTGGGAATGCAAGTTGGTACAGCCACTTTGGAAAACAGTATGGCAGTCCCTCAAGAAGTTAAAAATAGAGCTATCCCATGACCCAGCAGTTGCACCAGTGAGTATTTACCCCAAAGATATAGATGTAGTGAAAAGAAGGGGCACATGCACCACAATGTTCGTAGCAGCAGTGTCCACAATAGCCAAACTGTGGAAGGAGCTGAGATGCCCTTCAACAGATGACTGAATAAAGAAGATGTGGTCCATATAAACAATGGAATATTACTCAGCTATCAGAAAGAACAAATACCCACCATTTCATCAACATGGATGTGACTGGTGGGGATTATGCTAAGTGAAATAAGTCAAGCAGAGAAAGACAATTATCATATGGATTCACTTATTTGTGGAACATAAGAACAGCATGGAGGACATCAGGAGAAGGAAGGGGAAAATGAAGGAGGTGAAATCAGAGGGGGAGATGAACCATGAGAGACTATGGATTCTGGGAAACAAACTGAGGGTTTCGGGGTGGTGGGATGTGCTGAGGGACAGTTTAGCATGGTGAGGGGGATTAAGAAGGGCACGTATTGCAATGAGCACTGGGTGTTATACGCAAACAATGAATCATTGAACACTACATCAAAAACCAATGAAGTCTATATGGTGACTAACACAACATAATTTTAAAAAATTCGAAAAGGTTTCTTTATTTTTTGTTGACAGAAGCCAGCGTCAGGGAAGGTTGCTGTGACTAAGGAATTTGACAGTCACGCAAGCATGAGATCACATTCTCGCATCTCTGATTTGAGAGTCATCAAACCATGACAGCACAGGGGATTTTTCCCCACTGAATTTATTCCAGGGTCATTCTTTACCCACCATGTTCTGCGAAGTCCTCTTCACATCTCGCACCTGCACAAGTCAGTACAAAGCCCTGAAAGGCCCTGTGCTCCTGTGGGCAGACTTGGATGTCAGCCTCTGTGCTCACAACCAGTTCAACTAGTAGTTTTGTGGCTTCTTATCATTGCCTTAGTTTAATTTTCAAAAACATTAAAAAATGTACTCTTCCTTACAAGATTATTGCCAGATAAAATAAAATAATAAATCTGAAGCATTTAGCCAAGTGTCTTAGATGAATCAATCATCATCTATTCATCTATCTATTCACCTGTGTATATCTTTATGTCCCTCTTTTTACTTATTTCTGCCAGAAAAAAAGCCAGATTAGCATTGTCTTTAAACCAACCATAAATAAAATAATCTGTAAGTGAATTAAAAGTAAGATTCCTACGTTCCTCTCAAGTTTTCCACCTATGCTAGTGTCTGAGCTCTATCAGAAACTATGTCAGGTTAAGAAAGACATATGACTTGGAACAGGAGTGGGTCAAGGAATCAAGGATCCAGGCAAGAAAAAAAAAAAAATCTATGTTTAATTGAGCACACATGTAACCGAAGACGTAGTTCTCAGATTTTTTGTAATCATTAGGTCCTTGCTTCTTATTGATTTAATAAATTTCTTAATTAAATGAAAATTTTTGTGAGACAAGCCACCTTCAAAGCTTAATTTGCTCTTGAATGTGAGTGTTTGGATAAAATTACTATTATTATTATTATTGTTATCATCCTCATCATTATTGAGTCTGTATCTAGAGGGAGACAGTAGCTGTAGTTCTAGTGATTATCATGATGTAAGAATTGCCTGGACAGAAGCTGATTTCCTAAGTATGCTTCTGTCTAATGTTTTATAAAATTTTTGGACTTTTCTCCCTGAAATGTTTCAGGATATCATAGGCCATTTATCACCATTACATGAATATGGTGTATGTGTGCCTCCATCCAAGTTCAATGACAGCCCCATCTGTCATAAAATAAGAATTAAACTTTTCTAGTTGCATAGGTACACCAGTGCCTGAGGTCTGAGAACAGTGAGCACCTGTTGAATGACCAAGGTGAGGTGCTACCAGCAGAAAGTAATGTGCAGCAGCCTCTCAGAGAGCAAGAGACTCTGCAGAGACCTTTCTCCCAGCACAGTTACCCTCTGGCCTTAATGTCAACCCACGCTACCCCCCACCCTTCCCACCACCATGCTTCCTAATGTACAACACACATACGCACATACAGCTGGAGCTGCTAAATTTCTTGACACTGGTGAGGTTGTGGTACTGTCAGGATTCATCTGTGCTCACACACCGCTCACATCTATTGATGTGCAAATCTGCTGTAAACAGAACACATGATTGCAATATAAATCCTCTCCAGTTCCAGGTAAACCAGAATGAAAAGGATGCTCTGGGAAAGCTGTAGGTCAAGTGCTACATTGGCCACAGCTGTAGAGCAGTTTTGGGAAACCCAGAGAATCTAGGACTGCTTCGAATTAGAAGAAAAAAATCAATGAACCTTAACTTCAGATACGTGAGTATTGTGTTGAAGGCAGTTTTGTTGACTCAATGATATTTCAGTGAATGCTTCAGCAACTTATGAGTGACTGAGAAATATTTGTGGACTAGCTATGATATTAGAAAATTACTTTTAATCACATTTAATTCAGTACTATGCCTTTTAAAGTAGCAAGGCAAGAATAAAGGAATACACCTTGGTGATATATCACTACTTGATTTTATAATTATCAGACCTAAAAGTAGTTTTAGGAAATTGAAATATTTTAATGACTTTAGAAGTAGTTAGTAGTGTCTAAGGATTATTGTTATTTCATCTAAACAATAGGGTAGAGAACTAGCTATTTCACCAAGTGCTCTTAAATGTCAGTTGTTTAAAAATAAAAAAAAGAATTATAAATAGAAATTATATGAGTTTAGAGACATGAAAAATCACAGTGTTCTCTGAGAGTTTTAAGTGTCAGAACTCAGAAAATAGAATTACCTTGGGAAAATTATAATAATACATAGATATTAGATAAGTGTGGAAGATTAGAAAGCTAATAGGGACTGCGTTGAAAACTGTGACAAAAACAGAATCTTCATTGTGGTATCTCAAATATGTGTGTTAAAGTTGTTTCTTTCTCAAGTGCACCTCAAATTTAATGTATCGGGACTCAAAAGTATGAATTCAATGCCAATAACTTCTAGAGTTCTGATATCAGAGAAAGGCCAATCATCCATTGCAATTGTATATGCCAGAAAACCAGTACTGATTTTGAAAAATTCCCTCTTGTATTCGCCTCCTCATGTCTTCTTCTTTATCTCCAAATTGTATTGATTTCTCAGTCTTGATTTTTTGAAATTCCCTTTTCATCACCCCCCATATCTTTTTGAACTTCACATCCAACTATTTTACCTAAACATCTTTGAGATGTACTCCCAATTTTCTACATCTCCTCCACCCATTGCCCTGCCCACATTCCAGTCATCTTATCCCTATTGGAGATATGTTTTCACCTTGTCACCCTTTCAAACAAGTGATAGGCTTCGTTGTTTTTCTGTAGCATAAATCTGACTATATTCCGGTTGCTTTTATAGTCAATAGATTTCCCATGCTTTTAGGATAAAGACATGATCTACAAGGTCCTACATGATCTTGTTTCTAATTAATGCTCCAGATTAATCTCACAAAATCTTTTTTTTTAAAGATTTATATATTTGAGAGAGCACAAGCATGAGAGAGAGAGCACAAGCAGGGGAGAGGGGCAGAGGGAGCGGGAGAAGCAGACTCCCCACTGAGCAGGGAGCCTGACACAGGGCTCGATCCCAGGATCCCAAGAGCATGACCTAAGTCAAAGGGAGACACCCAACTGATTGAGTCACCCAGGTGCCCCTTATCTCACCAAACCATTATTTTCTTTCTTACCTCACCAGTCTCCTTTCTCTCTCTCATAGTCACCATGCTTGCCTCCATACTGAAGCCTCAGGGATGTACCTACATCTTCAAAAGTGCCGGGAGTGGGAGTGTCAAGTAGCATGACGCCCCCATAATCTTATAAGTGTGATATTTGTAATCAGTATTTCAGCAGAATTAGTTAAGGCCATAATTTCTTTTTCATTCCAATCTTTTTGTGTCATAGAAGATTGGAATAGTCACAAGCATCTTTGGAATCTAGATAAAGAGAATATGAGTTGGCAACATCCCATTTGACTATAATTTGGGAATATGTACTGGGAGATTTCAATGAAAAAAGATAAATTAGACTTCTGACATGAAGGAATATAGAGGTAACTTTTTTAACATTTGCAGATTTATGTAATATTAAAAGAAAATTCATCTAAAACTTAAAGGCTTATGAAACACATGAAAAGCAATTAAATCAAAAAATACTATTTAACATTGGGTCAAATTATTAAAACAACAACACAATGCAATTTCTTCAAAAGAAATGCATTTCAGATGTAAATAATGAATAGGGCTTAACCATATGAAAATTATTTAAATATTTTGCTTAATTACATGAAATACTTACATTGATGAAGATAACACAAAACTCACAATATGTCACATAACACAGACACTGATATATGATCCCTTAATGACAAGCTTAATGAGGATAGCCAATGTAAGGAACAGTTAGCATTAATTCCTACATGGAAAAACTAGAATTGGTTGACAACCTGAAAGAGACTTTGAAAACAGTTCTAAAAATTTTTGATACTGAAACTTTTGTAAATTATTATATTAAATAACAAACCATGATCCTCTATGCCCAGGGGAAAGAATGAATTAATTTTCTATGATCTCTACAGAGAATTTATTATGGTGTATTGTCATATGAAGAAGAGATCAAAAAGTGTGTGGCCATAAAAGAAGCCAATCTGGAAATGCTACATAATATATAATTCTAATAATATGACATTCTGGAAAAGGCAAAAACATGGAGAGAGTAAAAAAATCAGTGGATGTCAAGGGGTGGGAAGGGATTTTTAGGACAGTGAAACTATACTGCAATTACTATTATGGTGGATATGTCAGCATATGTTTGCCAAAACCCACACGATATAAAATACCAGAGAGAACCCTAATGGAAACTACGGACTTCTGGTAATAATGATGTGTCAATGTCATGTTATGGGCATACGTTTGGCAATTAATAAAAATATTATGGTATGACTTCCTATCTAAACAAGATGACATAGATTCATTCTTTCCTGCTCTTCCTTGATAAGGACAACCATAGACCCTGGAACTAATACATGAAGCCAGCAAAGGAGAACTCCGAGAGATGGAAAGAGTAGGTGAATTGGTTACAGATGGCAGGATTGAAGATACAACATGGCAGCAGGTCAGCTTACCTTCCTCTAGAAAACAGAAGGTGACCCAGCCCAATGTAGCAGCAGAAAGTGACATAAGGAGCCTCATTTCTTCTCCAGTTGAAAGAAAATTCCACCAAAAATATTAGGCAAGCCTGGAAGCACTAACAACTGGGACAAGTCATGAGGCACAATGACAACATGCAGCCTAGCGAAGCTGTCTCCTTCAACACCACATCTGACCTCCACACTTTCACAGAAAGAGACACAGGTGTCTGGGCAGAGTGTGCAAGGAGGATTTGACACAACAAGTGTCCTAGCCTGGGAAGCACTCTTCACTCATGTCATCTAGTGAATCCCTTTCTCCATGTAGAGGTACTGGGTCACCTGAGATTTAAATAAGACAAAAAGTCTCCTAACAAAATAATGAGAATATTCATAACAAAATGAAAAATCACCTGTGATACCAAGGAATAATAAACTTATAAGATGCATTAAAAAGGGGAAAAAAACAGTTAACTTATTCCAATACTGAGATGAATCAGATATTGGCACTATCTGACAATAATTTTAAGTCAGTCATCATAAATACGTTTTAATAAGCAATTACCCATTTTCTTGGAAAAATATCAGGAAAAACTCTGCAAAGATATAGAAATAAAAAGGAAACACTAAAATTATAAAAATTGAAATTTAGAAACAGAATTTTTTAAAAAATAGAATTAAAAATCTTGGTAGCTTTGATCAATATAGATAGATGATGGAATCAGTGAACTTGAGGACAGATCAATGTACACAATCTGGACCTCAAAGACAAAATACACCGGAAAAATTGGAAAAGAATCCCGGAGAAAATAAAAGATGTAATGCTTGTGTCATTGGAGTCTCAGATGTTAAGGTGAAAGGACAAGAGACTTGGAGACTGAATAAATAATGATGGAAAAGTTCCCAAATTTAGTGAAAGATAGGACCCTGCATATGCAAGAAGGTAAGCAGATCCCCAGATTGGTTGAATCCAAAGAAATCTATGTCAAAACAATAATTGAATAATTGCACATGTAAAGACTAAAGAGGAAGAGAAATTTTTGAAAGTAGCCCAAAGAAGCAATATATTACCATAAGGGATGGTAATTTAATGCCAGCAGATTTCACAGATGATATATGGAGGCTAGGAGGTAGTAATGGTGTTCTCACAGTGCTGAAAGCAAACAAATATTGGCTGTGAAATCTGTTTCTCAGTTTAAGTATCTCTTAAGAATGAAGGGGAAGTAAAGACTCTCTCAGATGAAGGGAAACAAAAAGAATTAGCAGACCTACTCTTTTTTGTTTTCTACTTTCCTTTTTTTTTAAATTTGAGTATAATTGAGACACAATGTAACATCAATTTCAGGTGTACAACATAGTGATTGGACAAGTGTATAGCTCACTACATGTGTAACTACCATCTGTCAAAATAAAACCTTATTGCAGTATCATTGACTACATTCCTTATGCAGTGCCTTCCATCCCCCTACTTACTCATTCCGTAACTGGAAGTTTGTGTCTCCCACTCCCCTACTCTTAAATAATAACTGAAGGAAGTTCTCCAAACAAAAAGGAAATGATAAAAGGAATTGTGGTGCGACAGAAAGTAAGAACAAAAATGGGAAACAAAAACAAGCAAAGAAACCCTGCTTTCTTGCTGAAGGAGAAAATACGAATGACATTACCCAATGTATGCATAATGACGTGCCATGGTTCTTTAAAACACTGTATATTCCCTCATTCGCAATTAACATCATGGTGCTACAATGGCATGGAGGTAGTAGTCTTGAATGATTTTAGGTTATTTTTTATACTAAAGGTATACAGTGTGTTGTAAAGGCATCCTTTCCAACACAAATTGCATATGTTACTGTATTTTCATTACTTTTCCCTTCTGAGTTCTCTAATGCACGATGACATTGGACACTTCTGAATGAAAGCCTTCTCACACCCATGACACTTGTAATGCTTCTCTCACTGAGCTCCCTGATTGTCAGTGAAGAACTGGTTCTACAGGAATTCCCACATGAGGACATTCAGATGATTTCTAGCTGGAGTTCGGAAGCACATCCCACCTGCATTAGTCACACATTACATTCATTTAGTTTCTCTGTGTAAATGCTCTGATGACACATGAGGTGTGATTTCCTTGGTGAATGCATTCCCACATGATTCTCTGGCAGCATTCACGTGACTTCTAGCTTTTATGCTTTCTGGTGTACAGGGACTAACACCTCCATTTTAGTGGAAGGATTAATTCTGAATGAATTCTTCATTTTGTCAGAGAGTCCTCTCACTTCAACTATGAGTTTCTCCTTTAGGATAAGTTTTCTCATACTTTGAGTAGTGATTTTTACCCTATACTCGTACATCAATCTCTTTTTTATATTAATAATTAATTCTGAAATATTTCTCAAAATATTTTCCAGTAGGGTCTGTATTAGTCTGGATTCTCCAGAGAAACAAAAACAATAGAATATATATACATAATATAATATTTATTTAAATAAATATATGTAAACACACACATATGCATGTATATATGTATATATGTTTTATCATATGTATTTATGTATATAACAAATACATAACTGTACGGGCTCATGTATATAATATTTTATGTACATATCTATTTATATGTATTATATATACATTATATGTATTTATTTTATTTACCTATATATTTATTTATTATCTATAAATAAGGTGAAGACCCTGGAGAGCCAATGGTGTAGTTCCAGCCTGAGTCTGAGTCTGAAGGCAGGAGAGTACAATGTCCCAACTCAAAGACAGTCAGACAGAGTTTTAGTTGGTTGTTGAATTTCTAAATAATGTAGCAAATATCAGGATTAGCCTCTAATCAGAACATTTTTCATTAAATTCCCTGATTTATGTTAATCAGGGTTTAATGAAGTATTAAAGGCATCTTTTCTGTCCTTAAATAGACTCTGTTTATACCTAAGCACCAACATATTTTGGGAAGAGAAAAGGTAACATTCAGTGTTTATTTGGCTCTTATGATGTTTAAACCATTTATTTTCAGTTTTGAGTAAACATAATTTTCAAACACACATTAAGGCAGACCAATTGATTTGATGAAATTTTCAGCCTGATTGCCTATTCACTGGAATTAATTGACAGGTGTGGAAATGTGAAATTAATTTTTAGACCAACATTATTGGAATATGTATTTTTAAATACAAATTTTGGCTATGTAAATATAGCATGTATAAGGCTGTATTGATAATAATGTTTCTAATTTGGCTCATGTAATATGATTAAAACTAGAATTTAAGTGTCTCAGCATTATTTCTGTTACGATGAAGTTTAGAAGATTATTCTGTTCATGACTTTGCCTTTAATTTTTTCTTGTTAGCATTGGGCAAAAAATTTTATTGACATTTAGGCACATGGAAAATTAGCAACTTTAAAGTGGTACCAGTTTTTGAATTATCCAAAGTAAGGGACACGCCATTTTTTTTTCTGAGGATATTACGCATATGATAATTAAACTTGGAGAAAATCGTTTGCAATTTAAGTTCAATCTAGATGCCTAAACCTAAGTGGATATGAAGTTATACTGCACACGTTTGTATCAGATAAACCAAATTTATGTAGAGAATATGGATAGATATAATAACTGAGGTTTCTCATGAGTCTGGAAAGTAAAGCTCTGAACGTTAAATAATGATGTCAATAAATAAAGGACCTGAGCAGATATACACAAAACAAAATTAAAATGGCAGAAGGAATCCCAATCAGCAATATTGGAAAAGAATGTGTCAGTCACTTAATGAAGTATAGATAAGGAGAGACAAATGTTGACGTTCTCCATTCTTCCATTTCAGGGAGATGTCAATCCAACCAACCTGAATTTACAGGAAAAAAATACCTAGCCCTGTTGCTTATGTGTACATAGTGAGACCAAGCATCTAATGTCTTTGCCATGAAATCAGTTCCCTTACAAGTTTTCAGTCAATAGAAATGTGGTCTTTCCATTTTCCAGGCCAATAAAAACTCCAGAGTCCATCTTGACTCCTTGATTTCTCCAATACTCTGCATCCCACTTCTTCATGGTCCTCAACAATGAAAATATATCTGGAGTTTGTGGTGAAGTTGTTATTTTTTCTTTTTAAAAAATGTGTCTAGTGGCTACGCTAGAAATTACAACATTCATCCTTAGCTAATATAAATCACTTTTAACAATTCCCACGTAGGGAAAGCCTATCTGTTTTAACACACTCAGTGTTAGTTTTACTGAGATCTTCAGTTAATTGTTCCTATGATTAAGTCTCACATGGTAACACTAGCAAGGCTTTGTAGAAAAAGAATCACAGATGTTCATCATATATTTACTTTCTACCTACTCTTTATTTATTTTGTGGATTGAATGTTCCATCTGTAATCATTATTCTCTTTCTTAAAGATCTCTTTCTTGTATTTATTTAATACATAACTGATGATGACACAGACTATAATTGTTTCCTGAAAACATTTTTCTTTTCATTTTGTTTTTCGTGGATTCTTTTTGGTGCTAAATATAGAAATGATTTGAAAGTAAATTAATTTCAGCATTTTAAAAATGGCATTCATTTTTTTTTTCTGGCCTCCATCCCTTCTACCAAAAATGTTTCTTTTTCTCTGGCCACTTTCATTATTTACTTTTGGTCTCTAATTTTCAGCAGTTCAACTGTGATTTCCTTACATGAGGTTTTCTGTGTTTGTTTTCTTCCTTGCTCCCTTCTATCTATGGGCTGTTGTCTCTCATCAACCTCAGGAATCCTTTGTTCCTCACCTTAGACATCCATTCCACAGTTTAGACCTTTTTACTCTGTATCACATGTGTCTTAAGCTCTTCTCTGAAATTTCCGTTCTTCTTTCTCTTTGTGTACCTGTTTTGAAATATGATTTTGACCTTTCTTCTTGTCCTTTAAAATTGCCTTCTGCCATGTACAATCTTCTGTTAAAATATCCAATGATTTCTTCTTGTCAGAAGCTGTAATTTCCAGTTCTGGAATTCTTTTGGTGGATTACAATTATTTGAGGAAATTTTCCATCCTTTAATCGTTCCTCTTTCTCTTTCTCTCATTTTCTGAATATATTAATCATGATTATTTTAAAGACTTTAAATTTAGAGTCTAAAGACTAAAATTTAAAGACTTTAAAATAACGTGTTTTTTCTAATGTACATGTCATCTGTGGTCTCTTTTTACATCTGCTTTTTGTCTTCATTTTGGGAATATTATCTTGTCTTTTATCATGCCTAGTAGATCTGTGGCATGACAAAAGAAAGGACAATATGACCAAAATGAAAAGAGTCTCCGTGTAGGATTATCTCTCTAGGAAGAACGTACTGGGATAGATTGAGGAACCTGATCTCCATAATTTGTCTGGGACTGAACTTAATTATGTCAGTTATGTTAGGGTTAGTCCACCTCTTGTTTGGCCCTACTCCACAGAATTATGCTCTTGAGTTGTGAACTAAAAACATTATGAGGTTGTGGTCTCCCTTTGCTAAGATATTTGTGTATCCTAGCAACACAAAATTGTAGGAAATTCAGTTTTGATTTTCAGAGGGATTTTTGGCATTTTTAAAAATTTTAATATTGCTCTAATTATTATTATTATTTTTGCTTCTGTATCTTCTAGCTCATTCAGCTTCAGAATATCAAAGGTGACAGTAATGTGTGAAAACCACACATGTCTTTAATACCTATTGTAATTACTGAGAAGAATAATGGTAAAATAGTGCTCCTAGACTTAAAGAATGAGAATCAGCAAACAATTGTAATACTTGCATAAAAAGATAAACAAAGTTCATTGAAATGTCCTTGCAGAGTGTTACATTTCCTGGGAATATGATAAAATGAATATCCAAAGATAACCATATTGGTACTAGGACACCAAATGGTCTGATTAAATTAAAACAATTACTTTAATGTACAAATGATCTAAGAGTAAGATAAATAAAACAGACAATTTTGAAAAACAGAGATCCCAAGATTTTTAACAAGTCCAAAATTGGGAAGATGCCTCCAGTGATACTACATAAATCTGTTGAATTAACTTTTGCTTTTAAGGGGATATAAATGTGAATCAACAATTACAAAGAAACCCCAGAATCAGAAAGCAAACCTATGTAAATATTGAAATGACCAAATAAGCATTATAACAAATAATGACTTATTTCACCTAGTAATACCCTCCAGTTCCATCCCCAACTATGTAAATGGTAGGTATTCATCCTTTCTGATGGCTGAGTAATATTCCATTGTATATATTGACCACATCTTCTTTATCCATTCATCTGTTGAAGGGCATCTCAGCTCCTTTCATGGTTTGGCTATTGTCGACATTGCTGCTATGAACATTGGGGTGCAGGTGCCCCTTCTTTTCACTACATCTGTATCTTCGGGGTAAATACCCAGTAGTGCAACTGCTGGGTCATAGGGTAGCTCTATTTTTAACTTCTTGAAGAACCTCCATACTGTTTTTCAGAGTGATTGTACCAGCTTGCATTCCCACCAACAGTGTAAGAGGGTTCCCCTTTCCACATCCTCACCAACATTTGTTGATGGTAAGTATTCTTAAGAAAAAAGAGATTGTCAAACTGATGTGACATTTTTAAAATGGAACAACATAATGAATTATATAATTAAAATTATAAATTAAAGATATTGATTAAATTGTTGATATGGTCAGGGCATCCGGTTGGCTCAGTTGGTTAAACATCCGCCTTTGGGTCAGGTCATGATTTCAGGGTTCTGGGATCTGGCCCCATGTTGGGTTCCATACTCAGTGGGAGTCTGCTTCTCCCTCCACCTTAGCCCATTTCACTGCTCATGCTCTCTATCTCTCTGTCTCTCCCAAATAGATAAATAAAGTATCTTTAAAAATTATTGATATGGCCTAAGGTAAAAACTCTGAGCTACAAGAGAAATGAAGAGAATAAAAAATCCTGTAGGTGAATCTTACATAAGTGTTGATTTTACAAAGCATAACAGTAATTAGCAATAAATGGGATTAAGAAAACAAAATTATCTGACAAAATAGCAAAAATAGCATATAATTTCAAAGAAAATTAATTAAATGTAAGGTGCTACTTAACTGTTGACTCATATTTTACCTAATAAATACAATACACATATATAAAAAATTAAAAAAAAATTAGCTGAATGAATTGCACAAAGGAAACATACCACGTGATAGACACCCAGGTCAAGTAACAGAATATAACCAGTCCCCAGAAGCCTCTTCATTCTGTCATCCAATCATTATCCCTTCCTTTCCCCCCAAAGTAACTGCTATCTTCTCTAACTTTTGGACTTATTAGCCCTTTGATTTCAGCCACTCTGTCTGTATGGTGGTACTTATTTGCAGTTATACTATGTTCTTTCTTGATGACCATTTGGTGGATCACATTTCACATATTTATTTGAATACCTAGATACCCATTTTGAGAGGTGGGACATGTTCAAGTATCTTGCTCAATTTCATTGGATTATCTTTTTTTTCCTTATTGATTTGTAGGAGCTTTTTCTTTATATGAGAGAAGAGCCTTTGTCACTTATATATGTGTCAAATGTCTTCTCTCACTTCATAACTTGCATATTCATTTTTATTCATAACATAAATCTAATTTTAATTACTAATGTTTTGTAGGTAGTAATTTTTATTCCAATTTAAGAAATGTTTACCCATTCCAAATTTATGAAGACCTTCTTCTATATTTTCTTCTAGAAGGTGTATGATTTTACTTTCATATTTAAATATCCATTATATCCAGAATTGATTTTAGATATTAAAAGTAGGATTCCATTTACAGTTTCTCATATGGATTACCACTTGGACCTGCCCTATTTGCAGAATATGACAGATTCATTTGGTAATTGTTTGGTATAATTGCTGAAAAGAACATCATTTTCTCACAATTCCAAAGAACTAACCTGCCCATTTAACAGTTATCCACACCTAATGGATCTCTGTTATAATATCTATTCTGTCTCATGTTTGCATGTATCTACTCACAGGCAATTGCTGTCTAAAAACAAAACCAAACCAGAGAACACTTTTTTTTTTCCAAAGCAATTATAATATTGTGGAGAAATCTTCAAAGATTTGAGGGGTACCTGAGTGGCTCAGTCATTAAGCGTCTGCCTTTGGCTCAGGTCATGATCCCAGGGTCTTCGGATCAAGCCCTGCATCAGGCTCCCTGCTCAGAGGGAAGCCTGCTTCTGCCTCTCCCACTCCC
Organism: Ailuropoda melanoleuca; assembly: GCF_002007445.2. Lineage (NCBI taxonomy): Eukaryota > Metazoa > Chordata > Mammalia > Carnivora > Ursidae > Ailuropoda > Ailuropoda melanoleuca. The sequence continues at coordinate 115,175,231 of NC_048218.1, read as the reverse complement.
CCTGCTTGTGTTCCCTCTCTTGCTGTTTCTTTCTCTGTCAAATAAATAAATAAAATATTTAAAAAAAAAGATATCTCTTTGAGTATATTTTCATTCTTCTGAGTTAAGTAACTTTAGACTTGTGTCAATCAAAAAGAAAAAAAACAAACTGTAAATTTGATTTGGATGTCATGGACCCCATGGATCAACTCATGAACAATTCATATTTTTATAATAGTAAGTATTAAAATAAAAAACATATGTGTACCTCAAATTATTTACATCCTTCTTAATTTATTGGTGTTTCATCATTTCTGAGTAGACAGCCCATCATAATCACTATCCCTTTCTTATATTGCTAGTTTTGGTTTCATAACATTTTGTTCGTAATATTTATTGATTGATATTAATCTTAATTTTCCTTTTTCATACTGTTCCTGTCTTATTTCATATCTACATTATACTGGCTTCATAAACTGATTTGTAAAGTAATATTTGTATCTGGAAGATTTTTGTGAAAATTGCATTATTCTTTCCTAAAAATATTTGAAAGAATTTGACAATGGGCATTAATGTTTTTGAGTTCTTCTTCTATAAATGTTAGTAATTTTTTTTCCAGATATTTCTGATATCCAGGAAAGTGGATAAGTAGGTGGTCTATCACGTAATGGAATTCCACTCAGCAATTCAAACTAATAATGCCCTGAGCTAAAGTACTCTTTGCCAAAGTGTGCGTACTGAATGATTCTATTCATATAGAGTACAAGAACAGACCAAAAAAGCACATGGAGATAAAAATAAGCATAGCGCTTATCTATGGGGAAGTATATTGAGTGAGAAGGATAAAGTGCAAACTCTTTGTAGTGTTGGGAAATTTTATATCTTAAAAATACAGGGTTTGGTTACATGGCATATGTGTGTGTAAAAATTAATTGAGTTATACACTTGAGATGTATGCACTTTACTCTCTGTAAGCTCTACATCAATAAAAACATGGGCCAGAAAACATGAACGGTCATTTATATAAGAGAGATGTGAAAAGACAATCAATAAAGTTACAAAATGGTACCCAATCCTATTCATAATGCAAATGAAACCACAAGGAAGGTGCAACTTCACGGCCATCAGATAAATAAAGATTTTAAAAGGTGAGCAATAACATGCTTTGATGAGTATGTGAACGGATTGGTGAAAATATTTCTTGGATGCTCTTCTCCTTGACATCTGAGTAAGGTTTAACACTGTGCAATGAATACATGAATGAGTACAGTTACATTAGAAAATAAGTTACTAACCAGTAAACTTGAGAATGAAAGTAACTCACCCTAAAACACTTCCAATTTTAGATGTGAACTCTAGAGAATCTGCTGCACCCAAGTATCCAGAGCTAAGGATGAATTCTATAGACACACTGATGGTATCAGAGGAAACGATCCTGTGTCATTGCCTTAATACATTTCTTTGAGCTTAATTTTTTTTAAAGATTTAATTATTAATTTGAGAGATGGTTGGGGGTGGGGGGAAGGGCAGAGGGAGAGAATGTCCAAGAAGACTCCTGCTGAGTGGGGAGCCCAATCTCTCATGAGCCATGAGATCAGGACCTGAGTTGAATCCAAGAGTTAAATGGTTAACTGACTGAACTGCCCAGGCACCCCCCCATTTCACTAAATTTAAAAAAAGATACATGTTCAGGCAAGCACACAGACACACACAAGCATATGCTCTAGATCTCATATAAGAGATTACATGGAAGTAAATGAATTCATTTTGATACAGTCATAGAGGGAATATGCTATCAAAGTGAAAATAGATGCATATAAAAGTACTGCAATCTCTTTAGAGATAATATAGAATAAAAATTTCAAGTTCAAAACAATTAGTTGTATAGTACAATTCTCCTATATGAAGATCAAACCTTGCAAAACTAGAAAATATTTTGATGAATGCAATGAAATATGCTGTGAAATTAAAAGGAAAGCAAGAGCATGGCAAACATACCATTCAGGGTAAAATTGACAAACACTCAGTTTATAGAAAAGTAATGAGAGGTTGGAAGGGTCATTGTTGTTTTATAAGAAATAAGGCAATCTAGAGAGTTTAATCATCAAAATAGGAGTAAAAGGAGAATTTAAAATGTTATACATTACAGGCATCTTCTAAAGGAAATAGTGTTTGTGCAATATTAAGTTAATGAGTTGCCGAAAAGATGTTCTGAGAAGATTTTGTTGTTATAATTAATATTTCCATGTGTTTGGTGGTCTGTGTAGATAAAGGGTATTTCAAGAAAGTGGTAGAAATGGAAAAAATGGTAGATCAGATTTCTGTCCCTTGAGGAGTTAACATAAAAGGAAAATGTGTACATTGCTCATAATGGCTGCAGAATGGTTTGGAGGGCGGGGTAGGAACAATTCAAGAAGGATCACTTATTTGTTTGTTTTTTAGGAAATAGGGTTTGAATAATTTAGTAGACAAAGGCTCTAAATAGACCTCAGGCTTTACAATAAAAATAGATAAAATCTGTGTTTTGAGATTATTTTATTTTGTTCTAATCAGTCAGTTTTAATGGACAAATCACACAGTTTTGCACATTATATTCTTTAAAGATTAATGGCAATGTATTCATTTCAGTTTAAAAGAATGTTCAATAATCTTACATGCTGAATGTGGAGAGAATGAGCAAAGTTGCTTTTTAACATCTTAAGATAATTATCAATGCTTTCTCACTTCTGGTATCCTCATTTGAAGTACATTATGAGTAATTATTCTCATATTAAGAATGAATTCCTGGGGCACTTGGGTGGCTCTGTGGTTGAACATCTGACTCTTGATTTCAGCTCAGGTCATCATCTCAGTATCGTGAGATCGAGCCCCGCATCGGGCTCCATGCTAGGAAAGGAGCCTGCTTAAGTTTCTCTCTCCCTTTTCCTATGCTCCTCCCTGTTCACACACTCTCTCAACCTCTCTCTCTCTCTAAAACAAAAAAAGGGAAAAAAAAGAAAGAGAGAAGAAGAAAGAAAGAAAAAGGAAAAGAAAGAAAAAGAAAAAGAAAGAAAGAAAAAAGAAAGAAGAAAGAAAGAAAGAAAGAAAGAAAGAAAGAAAGAAAGAAAGAAAGAAAGAAAAAGAATTCCATTTGAATTTAGCCCCTCAGGGTCATGTGGAGCTATAGCTGCAAATATTTCTAACAAAACCATTCCAAGAGCCATGGTTCCTGTATTTATTGATGTTGATATGTATGTGTATATTGACCCCAGAATTCTACTTAGTTGGGACTTAAATGAGGCAAACATGTTGGAGAAGGGGAATCAGACTTTTCTTGTTTCTGTATTGTCAGAACCCGCAGATAAGTTTCACCTAGCTTGAGCGTTGATGTGCTTTGGCTAGGGACAATCTGAGGGAAATCACAGACAACCAGATGGAAGTCCTAGGAATCCCTCAAAGGCCATTTAGAAGTAAGTCATTGCTAATGGATGTGCTCTGTTTCCAATTATGTTGTTAATTCCTGCTAAAGAAACACTTTTAGGAAGTAGGAGCATTAAACATGGAAATTGTTCACCTTCCATATTAAGTCATGATCCCTAATGCCCTGACTTACTATAATGCTATGAGAAATCTTTGATAACAAAATATCATACCACTTATTGAAAATATAGGAAAAATACCCATGCCCCACTCTCAGGGAACTAATGATAAAAATTATCTTGATCGTACTAACTTTCTAAATGTTTACTTCTTACATTTTATCTATAATCTGTCTGAAAACCCAGCATCACAGGGGCTGCCATACACATATTTAAATTAGGAAATAGAAATCCCCAAATTGCATGAATTACATGGTCCATAATTAAAAACATAAAATTGACATTAAGCTCTTTTTTAATTCTAAATTTTTTTCAATTGCAGTGTGTGGCTTCTATGGTAATAAACATTTTAGAAATTAGGCATTCTTTATAAAAGGTATAATGAGGTTCATTACAACATTTTTGCCTTTTAAAAACATGGAAGTAAAGTTGCCACTGGACATGGAATCAAAATTCCTGGCTCTCCTATTCACTCATCGTTTAAATTTGAGAAGGCTGATTTTTTTCAAGCAATGTTGCCTCAACTATATAGATCAAACAAATGCAGCTGTATTTCAGTGATGTTTCAGGACTCATGTTACAAGTTATATAAAAGATTTAGTATAATCAGTATGTTACTATGCACACACCACATTGCTTCAGCTTTAATCCCAGTAGTCAGCTAACATACTATCAATAATTTGGAGATCATATTAAAAAAAAAAAGCCACTCACCAAATGAGGCTAAAACAACAATTTCTACTATTAGTACCTAAATCAACCAAAAGGCAAAATGAACTTTCATGAGGAAGGGTAGTAACTTGTTAGTTGAAGTGATAAATGCTAGAAATGAATTCTCATTGATGAAATCAAGGGATGGTGTTAATAACTTGATCCCTATTGGCCTTGTTCCAGCTATTGGTTTAGAAGGGATTTCTGGTTGCATGATGCTTAGATAATGTCATTGTGTAAATAACTAGAAGAACAAAATGTTGATAGTTACTGACCTGTGGAAAAGGCTGTGTAAATTACTACTTGTTAATGAATGTTTAATAAATATCCTTTATTATAGTATGTTTTTTTAAGGATTTATAAATTTATTTATTTGAGAGACAGAGAGAGAGCAGGGTGGGGAGGGGTAGAGGGACAAGGAAAAAGTTGAACATGGAGCCTGATGCAAGGCTATATCTCATGACTCTGGGATCATGACCTGAGCTGAAATCAAGAGTTGGCCACTTAACTGACTGAGCAACCCAGATGCCCCTCCTTAACGTAGTAGAATTTAAAACTGAGCCTGACTTTCGATAATTCTTATACCTCAAGTCTCTTTGAAAACCACTATTATTGACAAAAATATCCCTAAGATGAACTGTTATGGCTATACCCCACCCCCCAATTAAAACAGGTACTCATAGAAATACATCTACAGACATGGCTATTTACAATAGCCAAAAGGTGGAAACCATCTAAACATCCATCGGTGGATGGATGAATGAACTAGTGGTGGGATAGCCCTACAATTGAATTCATTGCAAAAGGGAATGTAGTACTGACACATACTACACATGGATGAGCCTGGAAAACAGTAAGCAAGTGAAAGCAGCCAGACTCAAAAGACAACATATTTTATGATTCATCAGTATGAAAGGTCCAGCATAGTGTAAATCCATCGAGATAGAAGGCAGATTGGGGGTGTCAGGGCTGGAAGAGGATGGGGAAATGGACAGGAACTGCTTCAAGGGAACAAGATTTCCTTTTGGGGGTGATGAAAATGTTTTGGAGCTAGATAGAGTGGGTGGTTGCAAAATACCATGAATGTACTACATGCTAATGAATTGTTTACTTGGAAATCGTTATTTTTATATTATGTGATTTTCAACTTAATTTTAAAAAGAACATATATATATTTTGTATGCCCTAATTAGTTTAGGGTGGCTCACAATAGCTCAAGTAACATAAAGTGTGTTAAAATGCTTGGTAAATATTAAAATACTGTGAAATATGAAGTATCGTTTTTTAATAGGGAAACCTTAGTATTTCCACCTTTACCGTTCTCTGAGTTATAGTAAATTTTAATACAGTAAAAATAACTTCCCAAGAAATTGTGGGGATATATGTGTCCAGGGTAGCTTGTTTGTTAGTCATTTAATTAGCTGGTGGCCTGGTATCCTTCAGTTCGTATCTGGAGTACTCAACTACTCTCGAATACTACTCATGACTAGTACTGGTAAAGGTGCACTAACCACGGATGCCTCCTTGAGATGCAGGTGACTACATAATCCTTAGAGAGAGGGGAGGAAATAAAACCAGACCCAGCCTTTGTTGAGCATTTACTATGTACCAAGCATCCATCCAAGTGATACATCTTATTAAGAATAAGAACTGGGGTCCCTGGGTGGTGCAGTCAGTTAAGTGTCTGGCTCCTGGTTTCAGCTCAGGTCATGATCTCAGGATCTTAGGGTTGTGAGATCAAGCCCTGACTCAGACTCCACATTCAGCAATGAGTCTACTAGTTTTTCTCTGCCTGTCCTTCTGCCCCTCCTTGCTCACTCTTGCTCTCTCAAATAAATAAATAAATCTTAAAAAAAAGAAGAAGAAGAAGAAGAAGGGGAACCACCTCATGGAGTAACCATCTTACTACCCTCATTCTACAGATGAGAGAATTGAAACAGAGATAGGTTAAGAAACATGTATGTTTGGGGCGCCCGGGTGGCACAGCGGTTAAGCGTCTGCCTTCGGCTCAGGGCGTGATCCCGGTGTTACGGGATCGAGCCCCACATCAGGCTCCTCCGCTGTGAGCCTGCTTCTTCCTCTCCCACTCCCCCTGCTTGTGTTCCCTCTCTCACTGGCTGTCTCTTTCTGTCAAATAAATAAATAAAATCTTAAAAAAAAAAAAAAGAAACATGTATGCTTGCACCAACCAAGGATTCAAATCCAGGTAATCTGTCTCCAGTAAACACAGAGGCTCCCAGGTAGCTTCTCACTCAGGTCAAGTTCTTCAGAAGTGGTGAGCTAACATTTCGTCTAAATCAAGGTGTTTTAAACCTAAAACAGCACAGGTCATCAGTACATTTGAATGATGATCAGTTGAGTTAGAAAACACTCATTCTTAGGTCATGCTACATTTTGAATTTCTACATTCTAAGAAATGCCAGGGAGATAAGTAAAAATTTGAAAACAGATTTTGAGGACAAATTAAATGTTTTGAAGATAAATTAACAAAAACTGTGTTCACCGTCTCATAGGCAGTGTATGGTGATCAAATTCATTTTAGTGAAAATAGCCAGAATCTCTAAGAGATTTGACAGTTACCAAACAAAAGTGCATCCATACCAGGATGTTGGAGGCAAGATGAGAGAAACAGGCACTTTTAGGGAGACTGGTGAGCCTGGATTTGCATCCCAGGAACACTTATCCACTGTGCAACCTTGATCAGTACCAGGCTAGTAAGAGGATCCAGCTAGAGGATTATTGAGAACATTAAGTGAGATGATGCATGTAGGGTGCAGAACGTCAATAACAATGACAAATAATAAATCAATCGGTGCTCCGTAATTAGCTACGATGATGGCGAAGACGGCTGTGAATGCAATTTGACTTGGCTCCGTGTGGTGTGGAGGACTGGGATCCTCAGGACGGCAGAGCACCGCCATACCCCTGGACGCCAACATCTACCAAAACAGGAAAGCCAACACGGTGGGCCATTTATCCACAAGGTCAGTGGCCCTTGGAGAAAGAGTAGTTTAGACACAGTTCCCTCATAACCCTTTCGTCCTATTCTAAACAGCTTCTCAAGGGCACCTGGCTGGCTCAATCCTCGGAGCGTCTGCCTTCAGCTCAGGTCATGATCCTGGTATCCTGGGACTGAGCCCCACGTCGGTGTCAGGCTCCCCGCGCAGTGGGGAGCCTGCTTCTCCCTCTCCCTCTGCCTGCTGCCCTACCTGCTTGTGCTCATGCTCTCTCTGTGTCAAATAAATAAATAAATAAATTCTTAAAAATAAATAAATAATAAAAAAAAAATAAACAGCTTCCCAGGCTGAAACAGAAAGCACTCTCTCTTGTGAGTTTGAATCACTCCCATGATTAATGAATCATTCCGGTGGAGTCCAATGTCCTCAGTTCAATTACCTCTCTCAAGGACGCATCGGTCAATTGCTTCTCCTTCTCCATAAATATCCAAGTCAAACAAAGACCATTTCTTGGAATTTAACTCGAAATATCTTCAGCAAGATTAAGAGTTTCACATAGAACCTATGACTAATGACAACAATTCATTCTGAGCTCATTACACAAACCCGCATACAGAAAATTTATCCTTTCTGTAAAGAACAATGAAGTGCCTTGGGAGAGAGGTCCCTCAGGAGCTTGCATAAACATGCGGAGATTTACAGGGAAGTGAAGGAAGAAATGGAAAGGCTTTTGCCCTTTTGCTGCATTTGTTGATGGTTGTTCATAATATAAATACTCCCTCAGGAAAGGCTAATTGCAAGCCCCAGTCTCTAGTAACTCAGTGATTGACTGATTAGGATTGTTATAGGAAACAATGGTACAGGGAGAGCTGGAATGCCTCTTTGTTCTCAAATGGATTTCTCATCCACTTTCATGGCAAGCCCACAACTGAAGACATGATGTTCAGCTTGCTGAACTGTAATTGGGATCATTTGTAACACAGCACAAACTTGCTTCATAAACAGTTTTCTGTTCTTTCTTGACAGACTGCATAAAGTATTCTTAGTTTGGGATTTGGGAAAACAGTGACATGAGTTACTCAAATCTGTTAACAGCACTGCAGGCCACCTGTGCTTTCCTGCGATCACTCTGGGACAGTTACTTGACAATTGTTTCTGGGTTAGTAATGGAAAGCTTTAAAGCAAGGAGGTAAAATTCTTCAAGGAGATGCAGATAAACATTTTGTTCTTTTATCCTGGAGATTTATTGCTTTTTGTTATATATTTTCCCCTTCTCAATCCATGGAGTGTATTATCCTTGGAGAGCTTTCCTTCTTTTTTTTTTTTTTCTTATTTTTAACATCGTGCTGCATATTTCCACTTTGCATTTATGTTTACAAATTGTTACCAAAAGAAGCTGTACTTTATTCATTGCTTTACTGTGCTTACAATTTTGTTCAGTGTCTTTTCACTTATCAGGAGATTCTGTACAATTCCACAAAACAAATTGCATTAGTTAGCATTTAGATTAGATAGATGCCTCTGAATGAAATTTGTAACTAGGAAAGCACTCCACAAATTATTTTAAATATATTCATTTTCTTAGAAGAAACAGAACAAAAATGCTTGTAGAGAGTATTTGATACTTTTGCATGTAACATTGATAGTTTCATCTACTTGCCAAGGACTGTGAAGAACCAGTGTGTGGTGGTCACAGCACAGAGGGCAGGGTCTGGGAACCCACCCAGCACCTGCCCCAGGTTCAGCTTTCCTGTTTCTACCTTTCAGTAAACCACATTTTTGTTTACAGAGTAACTATGTCATAATCCCTATAACCATACCCTGTTTACATTCAATAATCTCATCTTCTTGGTATTCTGTTTTTTATTTTTCTTCTTTCATGGAGCTTTACAAATTTATGTAAAAACTTCAGCAGGGGCTCCAGGTCTATTGAAATAAAACACACACACACACACTCACATACAAATTAGGATCTCTATGAACAAAAATGCCAAGAAAACCAGAGTTGATTTTGAAAACAAGCAAACAAAATCTTATTTGTCAGTTTGTAGTTAAAATCATGAATTTAATAACACATTCAAAATTAATGACTGCTGAGCCCATTGACAAACCTAATTTAATTCTTGGTGAACAATAATTCTTAGGGAACATTCCAGGGCTCCTTCAGCGTTATTTCCTTTCAAGACTCTCATAGCAATGATGGGAAATTCATACATGGTGAGAATTTTGGTGCTATTTTGGGGGGGGTAGCCTGCTTTACTTATTTTTTATTTTTTAAAATTTTTTAATTCTAATTCCAGTATAGAGAACATATAGTGTTATATTCGTGTCAGATGTACCATATTGTGACTTACCAATTCTGTGCATTACTCAGTGCTCCTCATGCTAAATGTACCCTTAGTCCCCATCACCTGTTCCCCCATCCCCCCTCCCTTCTCGTAACCATCAGTTTGTTCTCTATAGTTAAGTCCGTTTCTTAGTTTGTCTCTCTCTCTTTTGTTTTTCCTTTGCTAGTTTGTTGTTTAAGTTCCACATATGAGTGAGATCATATGGTATTTATCTTTCTCTGACAAACTAATTTTGCTTAGTTTATACTCTCTAGCTCCATCTGTGTCATCACAAATGGCAAGATTTCATTCTTTTTTATGGCTGGATAACAGCTTTTTGCATGTATCACATCTTTATCCATTTGTCAGTCGATGGACACTGGCTGTTTCCATATCTTCGCTGTTGTAGATAATGTTTATAACAGCATTATAAACAAGCTTGTATCCCTTTGAATTAGTGTTTTTTGCATTTTGGGGGTAAATCCTGGGTCTTAGGGTAGTTCTATTTTTAATTTTTTGAGGAATCTTCATACTGTTTTCCATAATAGCTGCACCAGCTTGCATTCCTGCCAACAGTGCTCCTTTTTCTCCACATCCTCACTAATGCCTGTTTCTTGTGTTTTTGGTTTTAGCCATTCTGAGAGGTGTGAGGTGATATCTCTTTGTGGCTGTGATTTGCCTTTCCCTGATGATAAGTGATAGTGAGCATCTTTTCATGTGTCTGTTGGCCATGTGTATGTCTTCTTTGGAGAAATGTCTATTCATGTCTTCTGTCCATTTCTAAATTGTTTATTTTTGGGGCGTTGAGTTGTATAAGTTCTTTATATATTTTGAATACTAACCCTTTATCAGATATGTCATTTACAAATATCTTCTCCCATTCAATAGGTTGCTTTTTAGTTTTGTTGATTGTTTCTTTTGCTGTAAAGAAGCTTTTTATTTTTATGTTGTCCCAATAATTTATTTTTGCTTATGTTTCCCTTGTCTTATGAGGAAAAATGTTGCAAAATGTTGCTACAGCAGATGTCAAGAGACATCATTGCCTGTGCTGTCTTTTAGAATTTTTATGGTTTCAGATCTCACAGTTAGGACTTTTAGTCCATTTTGAATTTATTTTTGTGTATGCTTTATGAAAGTGGTCCAGTTTCATTCTTCTGCATGTGACTGTCCAGTTTTCCCAACATCATTTGTTGAAGAGACTATTTTTCCTATTAGATATATTTTCCTCCTTTATCAAAGGTTAATTTTGACCATGTAATTGTGGGTTTATTTGGAGGTTTTCTGTTCTACTCCATTGATCTGTTTGTCTATTTTTGTGCCACTACCATACTGTTTTAATCACTGCAGCTTTGTAATATACTTTGAAGTTTGGAATTGTGATACCTCCAGTTTTGTTTTTCTTTTTTGGGGGGATTGCTTTGGCTAGTCTGGGTCTTTTTATGGTTCCATACAAATTTTAGGATTGTTTGTTTTAGTTCTGGGCTGCTATTTTTATTGGCTCACGTTTTCCAGGAGATAAATTCACTGTGCCCATTTATAAATCTAGAATAAGGAAGGGAACTCTGGTTCCTCTTTAGCTGTGACAAGAGAGATAGGAACAAGCAGGATTTCTTTGGCCCTTGGCTCCCACACTCCTCTCTCTTCTCCAGTGCAGGGCCAGTACTGAACGTGCAACCAGCCAGTGGCAGGCCTTTATGTCCCCTGCAGGAGCTTCTCACAGTTCCCTGACCTAGGTCATAGACCTCGCAGGTGCAGTGTGGAGGAAGTGGTGAGCATCCTGCACAGGCAGCCCAGACACTGCACGGAAGGACCCGGTCATGAAAGAGGGGCAGAGAAAAATTGAAATTGCACTTAGAGAAGAATAAAACTGGAACTACTATCACTTCTTTCTCCATGGATAGGCAAGTGTAAGGGATGCGGAAGGCACAGGAGTTCCTTTTTCTTAAAAGATTTTATTTATTTATTTAAAGAGAGAGAGAGTGATCAGGGGGAGAAGAGAGAGAAGGAGAATCTCAAGCAGACTCCATACTGAGGCAGAGTCTGATGCAGGGCTCAATCTCATGACCCTGAAATCATGATCCAAACTGAAATCAGGAGTCAGGTGTTTAACCAACTGAGCCACCCAGGTGCCCCACACAGGAGTTCCTCTTTAGCATTTCCTAAAGATGGCAGAAATATCACTGGACCAATAAAGGGATTTTGTCCTTTCTCCTTTTCAGGTCACCAAAGACATGGCTGCCTCCCTTGGGATGAGCCTGCAGCAAGCTTTGGTGCACCTGCCCCACTTACACAGGGCATTCCTTACAAACCCAAACCTTAGGAACATGGCGCTGTAAATTCAAGTATCTACATCAAAAGAGGCCTCTAATTTGAGCACTATGAATGAATCCAGCTCTTCAGGGTCCAAGAAGAAAGCCTTTCTTCTTGAAACTGGGGCATAATTATTGCTTTGTTCTTTTGCCATTCAGGAGACCTCCTTGCTGGGAGTGGGGTTCCTTCCAGCAGCAGCTTCAGGCTGGCATATTTCCTTCATGCCTCAGGGCAGATGAAGCCCCCCTAGCACTGCCCGCAGTAAGCTGCACTGTCCCAAGCACAACAGCATTTAGGAACTGCATGTGCACCCCAGTGCCTTTGATGGATCATCATGGATTCTCTTTGGGCCTATATTTCTGTTGTCAAACACACACTGGAATGAAAACTAAGAGCAATTTGCCAGTAGAGGCTTGGGAGACAATATGCAATGAAAGAGAAGTTACTTTTGCTGTTTGTTCATTCTTATAATTTCAATTTCCCTGGGCTATTTACAGGAAACTACAAGTCCTGTGAACATATGCCCAGTTAAGAGAAAACCCCACCAAGGGATGCCTGCTTTCCCACATAATATCATTTCTCCTAGTGCTTTTTGCTTAAAGTACTGACATTAAAACTGACTGCTCGGGTCAGAATGGAAAAAGTGGGGGAATGGGGTCAAAAGGTACCAAATTCCAATTATAAAATAAAAAAGTCATGGGATGCAATGCACAGCATGGTGACTATAGTTAATAATAATGTATTGCATATTTGAGAGTTGCTAAGAGAGGAGATCTTAAAAGCTCTTATCACAAGAAGAAATTGTAACTATGTGAAAAAGAAAATGGACTCCAGTAAGGAAGAGAAGGGCTCTTTGATAAAATTCATAATGGTGCTACAGTAGCAATCCCACTCCACTCTTGATGGACTTCCTTTAAGGACTGTGTTCCTTTCTCTATGTTGAGTTCACCCTGGGTCTGACCCCAATGTTGTTCCCATTGTCACTAGAATAGGACATCTATATTGTTATGTTAAACTCTATGGGATCTCTATGATGGCATGTCCCAGAGTTTTAATTTAAAAACAAAGAGAGACAGAAAGAGGCAGAGAGAGAGAACATTTCTCACCACCTGTTGTCCAGGAGTGCTCTTGAGCAGTGACTGATTCCACCTCCTGGTTCACTGCCTCCAAGTGTGGACTCCAAGGTAAACATGGCAAGGGGTAATGTCATACGGAGAACTCATATTCATTCTTCTATGCTTCTATTGGGATGTAACATGTGGTGCTTTTGCTTAAAGTCGATTAAACTGAACCATTCATTCACTTACCCAACTGAAAAGGGATTTAGAAATTTAGAAATGAGGAAGAGCAAATGTATGTTTAGTAATTAGTAACTGTCCTTTTCTTTCAGGTTTCCCTTTTATTCACTTCTTCCCAAACAGCATGAATGAAACTTGTGTTAGTTTTCTATTGGTGTGTTAGAAACTGCCCCAAACCTAGCAGCTTAAAACAACAAACATTTGTTATCTCACACAGTATCTGTAGGCCCAGAATCTGGAAGGAGTTTTTCTGGTGGTTCTGGTTCAAAATTTCTGATGGGATTGCCATCTGAATACTTGACAACATAGATGTTGGCTGGACGTCTCTGGTCCTCACCACATGGACCTCTCACAGGGCTGTGTAGCTGTCATGACACAAGCAGTAGCTTCCCCCTAGAGAAAGTGACTGGACTAAGGGAGAGCAAGTAGGAAGACACAATGCCTCCTATGACTATGTCTTGAAAGAAATGTAACATCACCTCCCTCAAATTCTACTCAGTAGAGGCAAATGATGGACTCTAGCCAACACTCAAGAGCAAGTGAATTAAGCTCCATCTTTTGAGGGCAGAGTCTTAAAAAATTTGTAGGCATTTATACAAACCATCAGAAAACTGCTTCCAGAGGAAGACAGTAGAAAGTCCAATACAATCATTAATGTCCACCTCAAAGCTCATGAACTTTAGGTGATATGAAGGCAACTCCATCAAGTTAAATATAGCAGCTCTTGATCCAGAGAATACAATAACAAAAAGACAAGTTTTACTCACCATCCCCCACCCCAGCCACATACAATGACCAACAGTAGAAAAATGGGAAACTGTGGGAATTCTGAAATTCTCCTGGAAAACCATGTGAGAGTCACTTACCTGGAGGGTGATGATGTTGGTTAATCCTGCCATGTTTCTCTTCCTTTAGGGATCACTTATCTTTAATTCTCTGTGGCCTCTTGTTCCACTTTTGGGTAGTCCTTTCTTTTTGGTCATCTTCCTCATTCACATTTGAAAAGGGTATAAATGTATTTACCTTCATTGAGAACTTTGAAACTTTCTCAACACATTTTCTTTTTTTTTTTTTTAAAGATTTTATTTATTTGACAGAGATAGAGACAGCCAGCGAGAGAGGGAACACAAGCAGGGGGAGTGGGAGAGGAAGAAGCAGGCTCATAGCAGAAGAGCCTGATGTGGGGCTCGATCCCATAACGCCGGGATCACGCCCTGAGCCGAAGGCAGACGCTTAACCGCTGTGCCACCCAGGCGCCCCAACACATTTTCTGATTATAGACTGTAGATTCAGGGCTCAAAAAGTGACAGGGTATTTTTTGTTTAATTTTTATTTGTATTTATTTATTTATTTATTTATTTATTTATTTATTTTATGTACGTTCAAGTTAGTTAACATATAGTGTAGTGTCAGTTTCATGAGTAGAATTTAGTGATTCATCACTTATGTATAACATCAGTGGTCATCACAAGTACCCTCTTTAATGCCCATCACCCAATTACCCTATTGCCCCAACAACCTCCCCTCCAGTAACCCTCAGTTTGTTCTCTATAGTTAAGAGTCATTCTCTTATGGTTTGCCTCCCTCTCTGCTTTTATATTATTTTTTCTTCCGTTTCCCTATGTTCATCTGTTTTGTTTCTTAAATTCCACATATGAGAGAAATCATATGATATTTGTCTTTCTGGCTGACTTATTTCACTGTAGTTCCATCCACATTGCTGCAAATGGCAAGATTTCATTGCCACATCTTCTTTATCCATTCATCAGTTGATGGACTTTTGAAGTCTCCATTATTTGGCTATTGTTGATAATGCTGCTATAAATATCAGGGTGCATGTACCCCCTCTGAATCTGTATTTTTGTATCCTTTGCATAAATACCCAGTAGTGCAATTGATGGATCGTAGGGTAGTTCTATATTTAACTTTTGAGGAGCCTCCATACTGTTTTCCAGAGCAGCTGCACCAGTTTGCATTCCCACCAACAATGTAAGAGGGTTCCCATTTCTCTGCATCCTTGCCAGAATCTGTTGTTTCCTGATTGTTAATTTTAGCCATTTTGACAAGTATGAGGTGATATCTCACTGTGGTTTTGATTTGTAGTTTCCTGATGATGAGTGATGCGGAGCATTTTCTCATGTGTCTGTTGGTCATTTGTATGTCTTCTTTGGAGAAATGTCTGTTCATGTCTTCTACCCAATTTTTAACTGAATTGTTTATTTTTTGGGTGTTGATTTTGATGAGTTCTTTATGGATTCTGGATACTAGCCCTTTATCTGATATGTCATTTGCAAATATCTTCCCCCATTCCATTGCTTGCCTTTTAGTTTTGTTGATTGTTTCCTTCATTGTGTAGAAGCTTTTTATCTTGATGAGGTCCCAATAGTTCATTTGTGCTTTTGTTTCCCTTGCCTCCAGGGATGTGTCAAGGAAGAAGTTGCTATGGCCAAGGTCAAAAAAGATTGCTGGCTGTGTTCTTCTCTAGCATTTTGATGGTTTCCTGTCATACATTTAGGTCTTTTATCCATTTTGAATTTATTTTTGTGTATGGTGTAAGAATATATATGGTCCAGTTTCATTTTTCTGCATGTCACTGTCCTGTTTTCCCAACACCATTTATTGAAAAGACTGTATTTTGTTCATTGGAAATTCTTTCCTCCTTTGTTGAAGATCAGGTGACCGTAATATCATGGGTTCATTGCTGGGTTCTCTTTTCTGCTCTATTGATCTATGTGTCTGTTTTTGTTCCAGTACCATGCTGTCTTGATGATTACAGCTTTTTAATACTTCTTGAAGTCTGGGATTGTGATGCCTACTTTGTTTTTCTATTTTAACATTACTTTGGATATTTGGGGTTTTTTCTAGTTCCATACAAATTTTAGGATTGTTTGTTCTAGTTATGTGAAAACGCTAGTGTTATTTTGATTGAGATTACATTGAATGTGTAGATTGCTTTGGGTAATACATACATTTTAATAATGTTTTTTCTTCCAACCCATGAGCATGGAAAGTTTTTCCATTTCTTTGTGTCTTCGTCAATTTCTTTGATAAGTGTTCTATATTTTCCAGTGTATAGATTTTTTTTTTTTAAGATTTTATTTATTTACTTGAGAGAGAGGGAGAGAGAGCCAGAGAGAGGGAACACAGCAGGGGGAATGGGAAAGGAAGAAGCAGGCTCCCAGCGGAGGAGCCTGATGGGGCTCGATCCCATAACGCCAGGATCACGCCCTGAGCCAAGGCAGACACTTAACGACTGAGCCACCCAGGCGCCCCTCCACTGTACATATCTTTTACCTTTTTGCTTAGGTTTATTCCTAGGTATCTTATGGTATTTTGTGCAATTGTAAATGCGACCTATTCCTTGACTTTTCTTTCTGCTGCTTCATTATTGGTGTACAGAAAAACAAGATTTCTGTACATTAATCTCATATCTTGTGACATTGCTGAATTCATCTATTTCTGGCAATTTCTTGGTGGAGTCTTTCAGGTTTTCTACATAGAGTATTAGTGACAGGGTTTTTATATCAAACTCATGATTTCTTTCATTGGAAGTTCAGTTTGCTAAAACCAAAACCAAAACCAAACAAAACAAAAAGCAAAAAACAAACAAAAAACCCAGTGTGCTTTTTTTTCTTTGCATCTTTGCCAATTCTATATGCCGGTAGCTATAACCTTAGCTGATTTTATCTCATAGTTCTTAAAACTGCTTTCTTTTATTTGCTTTCACCTATACTCCATACCCAAAACTGCTTTCTCTTAACCAAACAGGACAATTTTAAATTTCACATAACCAGGAATAATGAGTAGAAAGGCAATGCCTGAGTCTGCACTGAAAGTCATTACAGGATGCAGACTTTCTGTCTCATCTTCAACCGGAATCTTTAAGGGTCTGTATTTCTCAAAAACATCTCATATTAGTTGAAGTCCTGAAGTTATTGGTCTTTTCCATTTTTAAAGACCCTGAATTTTTACACTTTTTCTAGTGTCTTTTATTACTTCTGCTTGCAAGTTTACCATTTTTGCAGAGATCATATTTGTGTGTGATACCTTGCAAAAAGCAGCCCAAACTAACCAATATACAATTTACACTCTTGACAGTACTGTTTCTCTGCTTTTTTCTCAGAGAAACCAGCTTAGAATAAATAAATATATATATCATTGGAAAATGTATATTTGTTGGAAGAACAAATATATATTTCATACTCCAAGATATTATAAGTAATAGTTTAAATTTATTAAAATATTTACGTGTTATGGTATGGACATTTGGATTTACATAACCTGGCCAAGAATAATATGGAATCAGTACCAGAAATCTTATGCTGCTTTAAAATTCTTAGCATATATTTCCAAAGAAGATACATAAATAACCAGGAAGTACATCATTTATCATTAGGGAAATGCAGATGAAAACCACATTGAGATAACACTTCATACCCACTAGAATGGCTACATGCAAAAGGATGTATCATTACAAGTTTTTGTGAGGATTTGGGAAAATTGGAACCTTCATGCTTCTTACTTGATGGGAGAATCTACAATGATTCAGCTTCTTTGGAAAACATTTGTCAGTCCTTCACAGAGTTAAACATGGAATTATCATATGATCCAGCAATACAATTTCTAAGTAAAGACCCAGAAGAATTAAAAATAGAAACTCAAAGAAATGCATGCACATACATATTCAACATCCATAATAACAAAAATTTCATACCAGCCCAAAGGTAGAAATGATTTAGTGACTATCAATTGATGAATGGATAAAAGAATTGTGGTGTCAATCAGTCATAAAAAAGTATGGAGATCTGATACCTGTTACAATAGGAGCAAACTTTGGAAATATTATGGTAGATGAAAGGAGTTAGTCACAAAAACTACATTTGATATGATTCCATTTATATGAAATGTCCCAAGAAGACATTCTATATACAGAGGAAGTAGACTAGTGGTGCCAGGGGCTGGAAGGATGGAAGATGGGGCGTAATTGCCTAACAAATACAGTCATTTCTTTGGAGGAATTGGAAATGTTTTCAAAATAAAGTTGATGGTTATGAAAGCTGTAAACATAATTAATGCCACTCAGTTATCCACTTTAAAATGGTTAATTTTATAACATGTGGATTTTACCCCATAAAAATATTTTTATTACTTACATATGTGGTCCATGCTTAGTAGTCAGGTGAGTGGCTGCAAAAGAAGCAAATTTAACATTGGGGTAGAGAAGGTACTGTTACATGCTCTATCAGAAAAGCCCACTCACCTACACTGGGATTTCATACATGACAATTGTAACTTCCTAAAGCAGAGTGACTTTTTTCTTTCAGTTTGATTTCCACTTTACTAATCTTGGGTCAGATGCCCATGTTGGATCATTCACTGCTTGGACAGGAATGAGGAAGAGCTTGAACTGGATTCTGGCTGTGGACAGGTGTGGCAGCCATGCCAATGGCTGATTTTGTGAATACTGTGTGAAAGGGGAAGGAGTGGTTACTGGAAATAGGAAGGGGAGGGATAAATTGTCTGGAAATATTGCTGCAGGTGCAATATTGGTGTGTATACATCATCCATGGTATAATTTCAAAATCAGTGTGGTTTTAGAAAAGAAGACTAGAAAAATAAAAGCATTAAAGAAGATATGAGGAGAAACCTAATAGTATCACTACTACAATGATTACTAGAATATAGACTCTTACCTCTTAAAAATTAAACTAGAAAAAATATTTTGATACACTCATCTAAGTTCTATTTCTTTAATTGATAAAATTAAAATTTAGTGTATAATAAAAAATACTGTTATCTCAAAAATACCTTTGAAGAATATTAAGTAACTAACATCTATGTTCATTTTATAATGATAAGAAAATGTATAACAATATATTACGATCAAAATTTTATTTTATTGAATATATCTTATAATAAATCTAAGAGGTTTTTTCACATTTTTACATTTCAGAAATTTCGATACAACCAAAATATGAGGTATATAATCAAGGTAATGTAGAGTTTTGCTGTTGTTGTTCTTGAAAAAAACTGTATTAAAGCAAATATTAGTAGCACCATTATATACAAGAGCCAAATTATGGAAACAGCCCAAGTGTCCATCAATTGATGAAGGATAAAGAAGGTGTGGTGTGTGTGTGTAGAATAGAATATTTTTCAGCCATAAAATATAATGAAATCTTGCCATTTGCGACAACATGGATGGAGTCAGAGTGTATTATGCTAAGTGAAATCAATCAGAGAAAGACAAATACCATGAGATTTCACTCGTATGTGGGATTTAAGAAACAAAACAAATGACTAAAGGGAAAAAAGAGAGGGAGAGAGGGGTAAACCAAGAAAAGACCCTTCCTTAACTACAGAGAACAAACTGATGGAACCAGAGGGAAGCGGGTGGGGGGATGGGGGGAACAGGTGATGGGGATTCAGGAGGACACTGTGATGAGCACCAGGTAATGTGTAGAAGTGTTGAATCACTATACTGTACATCTGAAACTAATATTACACTGTAGGTTAACTGACTGGAATTTAAATAAAAACTTGAAAAAAAAAAAACCCAATGTTAGGCTTGGTTCCTGGAACTGCGGGAGGACTGCACCCAGCATGAGTGGGGGAACAAACAGATATTAGATCTTACACAAGTGGAAAAGGCACTAGATGAAAACTGGCATAAATAAGATCAAATCCCATATTGCTAAAAGTGCCACACATTTCATTTTGATTTTTTTTTTTTCTGTAACAGATCCTTCAGGAGATCCGAGTTTTAGGAGTAACCTTAAGGAGTGGAAATAGAAGCTGCAATTTCTCACTGCAGGTTTTCTTTTGGGTGATAATTAAGTTTTTCAGAATGCTCATCAGTGTTTAGGATCATATCAACACTCCTCACCTCTATTGCTGCTCTGAATCATGAGGTTGAAAACCATGTGAGTTAATTATCCAAGAAATTCAACAAGCCTTCATAAATAAATGTTGGTCCTTATATCATTCATCATATGAAAAACATGCAGAGTAAAGTAGTTTTCTGTAGTCGTTGTTGAAATGGGCATGATGTCAAAGCTTTGTTTCTGATGTATTTTTCTACAGGAATTTCATTATATATTGGAAGTTTCCATCTTAGAAGCAGTGAATTTGATGGATTTTGGCAATCTCAGCTGTATGTTAATTAATAAAATTATTCAGTCAGATGGTTAAAAATTATTTTCTTAGAGTTCAAAAGTGAGCTACTATTAACTTCAGTTAAAGGAACTGTCAAATATGAAAAACTCTAGTTGGAAGCAACATAAAATGGAAAGCCTCACAACGTCTTTGTGTAAATGGATTTATGTTTATTCCTATAGGCAAATGTGAGGGTAGGCTTGCAGTTTATGGGGAAAAAAAATAGTGTAAGTTAATATTCATTATGATGCCACTTGGGGAAATTACCCTAAAGCAAGGTAGGGTGTGATGTAGGGTTGTGAGCTGTGACAAAGTTGAATACATTGGGGCATCTGTTGGAAAATATACTTACTATGAAGCTATATGTTGAACCCTGGCCATCTTTCTATTCTCTCCTATAAAGTAATTTACCAACCTGTGCAAGCAAACAGGAGTTCATTCATTGGTAATACTAAAATCACTATAGTGTAATTTATATCAGTGCTCCTTCCTACATCTTGAGAATTCTTCCTTAAAATAGAGGAAGTCCAAGAGGTCATCTTTTTTTCAAATTTCTATTCACAGTGAAGAAAACATAAATCATGGGAAAGTTAGCACTTTTTAATACTATCCTTTTCATGAAGATGTATTTCATACCATACAGAAAGTAATTAGTTTACAAATACATCTCTGCAGGAAGTAGAAAGAGGATAAACATGAAAAACTTATTTTCTAGGGTAGAGAGGCAACACGTATACTTTGGCCAGATGTCAAATGGCAAAACAGTAAAATCAGCATTTTTTTGAAGTTGAGGCTGACAGTAAATAGCACAGTCAAATATGAAATTCTGGGGGCGCCTGGGTGGCTCATCAGCTAGACATCTGACTCTTGATTTCAGCTCAGGTCATGATCTCAGGGTCATGGGATCCAGCCCTGCACTGGGCTCCACATTAAGGAACGATTCTGCTTGGGATTCTCTTCCTCTCTCTGCCCTTCTGTCCTGCTCCCACTCTTTCTCTCTAAAAATAAATATTTTTTAAAAATGTAATTCTGTCATATAAGAATATATCAAATTTTATCTGGAATTTATGATGAAGATATGATGATGATGCTAGCATTACTGAATTATTGTAAGGTAGACTTTTTTTAGTTCCCGTTTACAATAAGAATCACAATTTCTCAGGACTGGCAGCAGTTCAATTGCTTCTGTGATAATATATAGAAATTCACTTACCTCTGAAGTTCTTGGAAGAAAAAGATATTTTTGGCTAGCTCAGCCAGTATGTATTACTACTGCTGGTGAGGTTTCCACCAAGTTATTAAGCTTCCCATCCACTCTTTCTGAATTCTACAAGTAAAGATTTATCTATTCTTCAACTCCTTCCAGATTTGAAGGTTTGGCTGATGAAACCGATAAAATTTCATCACATTGGTCACATAAGCTGACCTGTGCCCACAGAAGAATCTTGCTGAATATTTTAAAAAGAAAATTTAAGATAGCTGGCTACATTTATATATTATACAAATTTCTAACACTATTGTATTAGATATTGTTATTATCTTTTAAGGAATTTGATTTCACACCTCCGATTTAGAAATATGGTACAAAGCTACATAACAGACTTTCAAGGTAACACAATTATCTCTTCCTTTACACCAGAACTCAGCTCTTTCTGCACACATTCCAGTTTAGAGCAGGTGTCATATGAAGCTGCTAAATTCTCAGGAAAGTTTTATTTGGTTACTTCTTGTTCCCTTATTTTTTTTTATTGAAATATAATTTACATCTCATAAAATTCACCCTTTTAAAGCAGACAGTACTCTGGTTTTGAGTATATTTACAAAGATTGCACTGAATCTGTAAATCAGTTTGGGGAATATTACAATCTTAACCTTCCAAACTATGACCCAGAGATATATTTCAATTTATTTGGGTCTTCCTTTATTTTTTTTCAATAATGTTTTGCAATCTTTGGTATACATGTATTGCAATTCTTTCATCGAATGTATTTCTAAGTATTTTATTATTTTCAATGGCACTTTAAATTATTTTTCCTTAATTTAATTTTTAGGATTTCTTAATTGTTAGTATAGAGAATTTGACTTTTGTATATTAATCTTGAACTCTGTAACATTGGTGAACTACTTTAACTTTTTAATGCTTTAGTTCAGTTCTTCACATTATTTTTACATGCAAAATCATGTCAGCTAAAAATAGAAATATTTTTACATCTTTCTTTCCAATCTTTTTAACTTTTTTTCATGCCTAATAACCTTTGTTAGAACCTCAAGTACAATGTCGAATAGAAGTGATGGGAATGGACATTATTGTCTTGTTCCTGATCTTTGGGGAAGCAGTCAGTATTTCACTAATAAGTTTGATGTTAGCTGTGGGTTTTCAATGACAGCCCTCATAAAGCTGAGGAAGTTCCTATCTATTCTTAGTTTGTTGAGTGCTTTTTCTTTCTTTTTTTAAAGATTGTATTTATTTATTTATTTGAGACAAAGAGAGAGGCAGAGACAAAGAGAGCATGAGTTGGTAGGGGAGGGCAGAGGGAAAGGACAAAGCAGACTCCCCATTGAGCAGGGAGTCCAATGTGGGGCTTGATCTCAAGATCCTGGAGTCATGACCTGAGCCAAAAGCAGACCCTTAACAAACTAGTCACCCAGGTGCCCTGTTGAATGTTTTTAATAACAAGGGCCCTGGATATTTTCATGTTTTTTCTGCAACTATTGAGACAATCATATTTTTTAATTTTCTTTATTCTATTAATATGAGCTATTAAATTGAGTGATTTTCATTTATTGTACTAATCTTGCATTTCTGATATAAACTTCAAGTGATCATGGTTTCCAACCCCTTTCATGTGTTACTAGATTCATTTTGCTAGTATTTTTGTTGAGGATTTTGTGTCTATATTTATTAAGGATGTTGATTTATAGTTCTTTTTCTGTGTGATGTCTTTTTCTTGCCTGATATCAGGGTAGACATGGCCTCACTGATTGACTTTGGAAGTTTAGCTTTCTCTATTTTTAGGAAAAGTTAGTGATTACTGTCAATTCTTCTTTAAATATTTGATAGAATTCATCAATGAAAACATCTGGGCATGGGCTTTTATTTGCAGTAGGTTTTTTTTGATCAATAATTTAGTTTGTTACTTGTTATAAGTTTATTCAGACTTTCTATTTCCTTTTGGGTGAGCTTTGGTAGTTGTGTCTTGCTAAGAATTTGTTCATTTCATAAGATTTTCTTGTTTGTTGGCATAGAAGGGTTCTCTTTTAATTATAATTTCTATATTTTATTGATATTCCCTGTTTAATAAGAATTACTTATTTTTAGTTCTTTAGACATAACTTTCCTTAGTTCTTTGAATGAACTAAAATAGCAGATTTGAAGTCTCTGTACAATAAGTGCAATATGTTAATTTTTTTTCTGGCAAAGTTTCTATTATTTCCCCCTTGTGTATGGACAGTATTTCCTGGTTTCTTTGCATTTTTCAATTTTTGTTGTTGAATACTGGATATTTTAAATAATATAATGTGTCAGGGCACCTGGGTGGCTCAGTCAGTTAAGCATCTGCCTTCCTCTCTGGTCATGAACCTGGGGTCCTGGGATAAAGCTCCACATCTGGCTCCTTGATCAGTGGGGAGTATGCTCCTCCCTCTGCCCCTCCCCCTGCTCATGCTCTCTCTCACTCTCTTGCTCACACTCTCTCTTGAATAAATAAATAAAATCTCTAAAAATAAATAAATTATAATATAATATAATAATATAATAAATATAATATATTGTCAACTCTAGATTCCCACCACCACCACTCCAATCCAGGATTTAGTGTTGTTTTTGTTTTTGCTGTTGTACTGCTGCTTGTTTAGTGACTTTACTAAATTAATTCTCTAAAGACTTCATTTATTGTGTGCAGCTAGTGAACTGCCTTCTGATTAGTTTAGTGGTCAACTAATGATTCAACAGAAATTTCTTAAATGATTTGAAGCAATAAATCTCTCAGCCTTTGCAGGGAAATTCTGGGTGTTTCTGGGCCACTGATATATAAGGAAGTGTTCTGATCTTTGTCCAAGGTTCCTGACTCTGAGGTTCCAAACCCCTGGAATTTCCTGAATGGTAGGGCTATCTTTGTTATTCAAAACTCCTTGATACACAGTTGAGCCTATGCTAACAAGAAAATTCTGGATGGTTGCTAGTCACCAGGAGGACCAATTATTTGATTAGAAGATTGGGCTTTGAGCAAGTCTGATTTCCAGTGAGTGAAGGGAGGGCTGCAGATTGAGATCAATCTCATGTCCAATCAATCATGCTACATAATGAAATCCCAATAAAATTTCTGGACACAGAAGTTTGCAGAGCTTCCTGGTTAGTGAACACATCTATATACTGGTAGTGTAACACACCCTAATTCTATCAGGAGAGAGCATAGAAGTTGCATTTGGGCACTATTCCAGTTTTCATCCTATGCATTCCTTTATTTGGCTGTTCCTAATTTGTATCCTTTATATTAAAACTGTAATCATAATTATAGCACATTCCTGAGTTCTGTGGATTATTGAAACTGAGGGAAGGGTGTCAAGGGAACACCCTGAATCTGTAGACAAGAGGTCAGAAGTACTGGTGGCCTGGGGACCACACTTGTGCCTGGTGTGTGAAGTGGGGCAGTCTTCTTAGAAGCCATTCCCTTAAACCTGTAGACTGATGCTAACTCTGGGGGGTTAGTGTAAGAATTGGATGACATACCACAGCTGGTATCAGGACGGGCACCTGTTCCCTGCTTCAGCCAGCAGTTTCAGCACTGCTTTAGCCCTTACCTATCGCTTCCGTGCACAGGTGCTCACGGTCAGTCAGTGATGAGAGATAAAGCCTTTCTTGGGTCTTTTCTGGAAATACATGTAGCCCTGGTGGTCTTCCAGTGTTGCAGGAATATGGCCAAGGTTTTCAAAGACTCCTATGGAAATCTCATTTTCTATTTCTTATTTTAATTAATTAATTAACTAATTAATCAATTAATTATTTGGCCAGCTTCTTGCTAGCCCTAACCATTATCATTGCCTCAGATACCTGCATTGTAAAGCAATTGCTGCCAAATTTTTTCCCCAATAAACGTCCATGTCTTTGTGGTGAGTGCATTCTGCACCATGTCAAATAAAGACAAGGCCTTTAAGGGGGATTCTTGGGAACTCCAGATAGGTCAGTTAGTAGCAGTTCCCTGGGAATGGAGCTTTTAGGGAGATCCAAACCTGTTCTGCTTCACATGTGGCTGCTGGTTTTCATGCTGCAGTGTTTGCAAGGCTGTTGCTCTTTAAGGCTGCTTCCAAAAGTAGATTCACTGTTACACTTCAATCAAATGAGAGCATGTTAACAAAAAGAAGCGCACACAAGGAGAACTTTCGCTGATGTTACATCAAAAATGCCTACCTATTTTGAAAGCGAATATTCATATAATAACAAACCCAAATGGCATGCCTTGTTTGTGTTACTGACATTTCATTCGTTTGATATGATGGTAGCCCCCATAAGGACTAACCATTGATGAAACACATGCATGGAGCTGCTAGAAGGAGCTTTATAGTATACAAATTAGCCTTCAAAAGACAAATGCAGAATCTACAAAACTGAGCATAATCAAAACCTATAACATAGAATTCCTCGCCTATGAATACAATGAATGGAACTGTGTAGATAGAGCTAACTAAAATGTGTATAGAAAAATGGATATAGCAACACTTGCATAAGTGCTGAAAGATAGAAATGAGTTAAATGTTCACCAAGAGTAAAATTATTAAATAAGATGTGTTATTTTTGTAGAGAAATACTACAGAAGAATGAGAATGAATAAAGAGTAACTATTTGTAGCACTATAAATGAACTTCACAAGCACAACACTATGCAAAAGAAGCCAGTTGCAAAATAGTATATTTTTATGATTCCATTTAGATAAAGTTGAAAATAGGCAAAACTTACCATTATAATTAGGAAGAGGGAGATAAATACTGGAAGGGGGTTCAAGGAGGATTTCTGAATTGTTGCTAATTCTCTGCTCCATTCCCCGTGCCTAAAACATTTGTTCATGAATAAACAAATGCATTTACAAGAAAGAATCAAAAGTATATGAGTGTAATTTTCCTCAGTCAGTTCTTGGTTTAGGAAGAGCAAAGGAAGTGTCTGATTGCACCCAGGGGTAGGGAGCTTGAGAGGTTTTTCAAGACAATGGCTATAAAGAGGAACTATGCAATCTAATCTGATAAAATTATTGGATGGTAAAGAGTGGGTGTCTTCACTTTGCTTGTCATGGCAAAATACCACAGACTGGGTACCTTATCAACCACAGAAATCACTTTCTCACAGTTTTGGAGGCTTTGCAAGTCTCCGGCATGGTCGTGCTTTGGTGCAGCCCCACTTCCTGGTTTGTAGCCAGTGTCTTCTTGCTGTGCCCTCTCATGGTGGGAAAGTCAAGCGAACTTTCTGGGGTACCTTTTACAAGGACACTTGTCGTTCCATGAGGGCTCTACTGTTATGACCCAAGCATCTCTGAAAGGCCCCGCCTCCTAACTCCATCACACTGGGGGGTTAGGATGTCAATATCTATATTTGGGAGGGACACAGACACTCAGAACACAGCAATAAGTAAGCTGACAGATGAATAGAAAGAGAGGGACAGTGGATGCCTTGGGAGTCCTCATCTGTGTGCCTAAACAAGTGTGCTGCACTGAGTCCTGATTTGTTAATAATGACTCCAATGTTGGTGCAGTGTTTGAAGTGATGGACATATTCAGACTGCAGCTAGGTACTGGAGTAAAATGAAAAAAAAAAGATGTTATTGAAAATGGGGAGGTCAAGGAAGTGAGAGGCACAGAGACGTGTGTTGAAGTAATCTGAAAGATGGCAGTTATTAAAGTGGGGGGGGGATTGAAAAACCCAAGGGCAGAGCAGTAACAAGGACTTCTGGTTGCACCCTGCAGACCTCCCAGGGGAGAAGGGCATGTGCACACATATTCACAAAAACTCACATGCCCCCTGGAGACATGCTATATTCTGAAACTGTACATACTTATGTTTCCCGGTGTAAACTCTGAGTATGTCCTGCAATGGTGGCTCTGCTCAACCAGTTGTGTGGTTTTGGGTTCTGGTTGAAACAAAACTCCTGAAACAGAATAGGCTTTGTGCAGCCTGAAGGTTAGTTAGCTTTATGAAAGGACATGCCCCTGGAAGTAGCACAGCATACTCAGCAATTGCATGGCAGAAACCTTGTGACCCATTTCTGGTATCTCTATCATTTGTGTTGGGACAAAATGTGGTCCGGAGAGATGATGCAGGTGTGGGTGCTGAGCACAAGGCTGGGGAAGTCATCAGCTCCAGGGAGCCTTTGGCTGTCAGGCCTCTTAGTCACCCTTGGGTTGCTGAGTTCCCATTCCCCAGTGTAGTTGCATAGTGCTGTTCAGTGACTCTCTCCTGGATAAACGGCCACCAACAGTGAGCTGCAGGCACTTGGGCTGCCGCTAGGTCCTTGGCTGGGTTTCCAGTTGCTCTGTATCTGGAATAAAATAATCCTTACAGTACTTTGAGTTGCTGTTGCCAGGATGATTCCATCAAGGGACCAAACCTCCGGGGTCCCCAAGGCTGCAGGGGAGACCACAGAACAGGCTGTTAATTCCTTTGGTCAAGACCCCAATATAAATACCAAGTCCATGTACAACTCCAAATGTGCATAGTGACAGAAGCTCAGTCAGTGCACGTCCTACAGAGTTTGCAAAGCAATAGCAAAAACAATAACATGGTAACTGACTTTACCAACAGAACCGAGGATGGCAATGGGGACTCAATTCAAGGTTTGAGATTCCTTTTCAAGGCAACACCTTGTAGTTGGAAGAACAAGGACTTTGGGGTCAGAGAGAACTGCCAGCAGACAATTGTCTTACTTAGGGTCATTGAACTTCCAATATATTTACAGCTATATAATGCATTTAACCATATGTATTTAATGGAACAAATGAAGACTGGGCTGTAAGTTGTCCAGCACTCATCTGATGTTCAGTAACTGCCTAATCTTTTCTGCTGCCCTGTATCGTTCATTTTTCAAATGAAAGATGACATAGAGTTAATAAGCTTTTCTTTTCTAAGCTTCTCTTTTGAGTTCTACTGCCAGCAATATAAAAATCAAAAATCACACCCCTCAAAAAATCACAGCTTTTGGCTCATTCTTTCTCTGTCTCTATCTTTCTATTTATCTATAGATAAATATGTATTATTAATACATAGATAGATATGGTTACAGATTATATATACATGTATTTATATACATATGTATATGTATATAAATATAATTTCGATGACAACTTGCCTAAGAGTGGTATTGTGCTCTACTAATGATTTACTATTAGGTCTTTGTTGGATAAATCATGAAATACTTTATCTCATATTTCTCATCTATAAAATGAAGACACTGGCCTTGATGAATACTCTATCTCTTTTAACTCTCAAATTTTAATGATTTTTCACTTTGATATCTACTTGCTTGGTATTAAGATATTATCATATAACTATCTCAAACTAAAAAAAAATGGTAATCTTCAATAATTCAAACTTAATGCAAAATGGCTCAGGATATTATTTTACCAGGATATTACTTTAAGCTTCTGAAAAAGAAGAACCACCATTTACCAGCGCAGCACTAGCAAAAGAAAACCAGAGCTTTTGCTCATTCTCACACTCGTAGATAAGAATTTTGCACAATTCTCCACCAGGCAGGTGAGCTGTATGATATGAGAAGAGGTACAGGGGCGCCTGGGTGGCACAGAGGATAAGCGTCTGCCTTCGGCTCAGGGCGTGATCCCGGTGTTATGGGATCGAGCCCCACATCAGGCTTCTCCGCTATGAGCCTGCTTCTTCCTCTCCCACTCCCCCTTGCTTGTGTTCCCTCTCTCGCTGGCTGTCTCTCTCTGTCAAATAAATAAATAAAATCTTTAAAAAAAAAAAGAGAGAAGAGGTACAGAAGTGAGTTGAAGAAGGAAATATTCAATGGGCAGAACAGGTTTTCAGCACTTGTATGAACACTTCTGTATTTTTATTTTTCCTTAAATTTATATTTTTGTTTACATTTAATATTTGGGATATATATATATACATACACACATATATATTATATATGCACACACGTATATGCATATACATAATTGAGGTGAACAGTGTAGAGAAATGGTTGATATCTGGCCTTTAGTCAGTCGAAATCTGGATATTCTAATAAGCCTGTAAGGCTTCCTTCTAATCTCTGTTTGGCAGCATGGTGTGGAATGCTCCACTACTTTTGAATATGATTATTTTTCAAGCTCCTGCATATGGTGATGAGTGTCTGCAGATTCGAGATAAAGCAAATCTCTTAAAATATACAGCTGAACATTCAAGTCCTCTAGGTGCAGAGGGGAAAATAAGAAGTTCCGGACAGACCCTGGCATCTCACCTACCAGGACTCTTCAGCTGGAAAGTGCCAAGAAGCATTAGCGATGCCTGAATGCAATTTTTCCTTTACACCCGTAAACATTTAGGTTCAAAGAACCTTAGGGACACATTTATTAGACAGGGAGAGGGGACTTTGAGGGTAAAGTGTTTTGGGGAAAATAAAGCCTTCCCCACGGCGGGGTGAAAGCCGAGCAAGATGAGGTGCAGGGCAGTGAATGAACTGCCCCGGTATTGAACCTGGCAGAAATTTTTACCTGTGGGGCCATAATGGTACCTTAGAGGTAGAACATAGACACCAAGTGAAATTCATTCCAGTCTCTATGCAGACTCTCCCCTCTCACCTCTCCCTGCACCAAACTCACAGAAACCCCAACCTGTTTCTTTTCTCATGTCTGAAAAGTGTATCAGCGGTTGTCTTTCCCTTTCTGTAGCCCTCACTGACATACCACTACACAGTAGCCAGAGAACCCACGAAATGCTGAGCCCAGTGTGCAACTTAGTAGTTGGAAAGCTTAGTGGTAATTGTTGATTAATGAATTGATTCCCACAAACTCCGAGTTCACTCAAAAGCTCTATAAGCAAAAAATAAAAATAAAAAATAAAAAAAAATAAAATGTTGTAAGGCAATCAGAAAAGAAATATTTTTTTTTCTTCTGATTAGGCAAAAGATGCTTATATAACTGGGCACTCGGGCAAGGTATTTTTAATGATTCTTTTCTCTGAAATGTCACACACTTTTCTAAGTAAGTTGTACAAGAAAAACAAATACAATGACTAAAGTTTTATATATTTAAAGGTCAAAACAAAGGTAAAATTAAAAATTACCCTTACTGGTTATATGTTCCTATTTCTGGTATTCACAGCTAATGTCTATTCAATGATAAGTCTAGTACTTAATAATTTGTTGATTCTCTAAAATGATCAAACCACTAATTGAGTAAGGTGCACAGGAAGAAAATGAAGAACTCTGAATATTCAAAAGAGTGATAATGATTCCTTAGGTCTGCACCAGTTTTAGCAATTTACACACAAAAAAAGTTTAAAAAAACAAAACAGGCAAGAGAAATAAAAGATAAAATGAACTTGTGGGACTTCATCAAGATAAAAAGCTTCTGCACAGCTAAGGAAACAGTCAAAAAAACTAAGGAGGCAGCCCACGGAATGGGAGAATATATTTGCAAATGACACTACAGATAAAAGACTGGTAACCAAGATCTACAAAGAACTTCTCAAACTCAATACGTGAGAAACAAATAAACAAATCATAAAATGGGCAGAAGATATGAACAGACACTTTCCCAATGATGACATACAAATGGCTAACAGTCACATGAAAAAATGTTCAAAATCATTAGCCATCAGGGAAATTCAAATCAAAACCACACTGAGATACCACCTTACGCCAGTTAGAATGGCAAAGATAGACAAGGCAAGAAACAACAATTGTTGGAGAGGATGTGGNGGAAACAACAAATGTTGGAGAGGATGGGGAGAAAGGGTATCCCCCCTATATTGTTGGTGGGAATGCAAGTTGGTACAGCCACTCTGGAAAACAGTGTGGAGGTCCCTTAAAAAGTCAAAAATTGAGCTACCCTATGACCCAGAAATTGCACTACTGGGTATTTACCCCAAATATACAGACATAGTGAAGAGAAGAGCCATATGCATCCCAATGTTCATGGCAGCATTGTCCACAATAGCTAAATCATGGAAGGAACCAAGATGCCCTTCAACAGATGACTGGATTAAGAA